>NC_037333.1:84120282-84423824 GCF_002263795.3 Bos taurus | reverse complement strand
ATGATCTATCCATTGGTGAAAGTGGGGTGTTAAAGTCCCCTACTATTATTGTGTTGCTGTAGATTTCTCCTCTTATGCCTGTTAGTGTTTGCCTTATGTATTGAGGTGCTCTTATGTTGAGTGCATAGACATTTATAATTGTTATGTCTTCTTGGATTGATCCTTTGATCATTATGTAGTGTCCTTCTTTGTCTCTTATGATATTCTTTATTTTAAAGTTTATTTTGTCTAGTCATTGGAAAGAGAATAATCACTGAAATGGTAATAGAAGGATTAAGAAGCATTGAGAGCAAAGTTAAAATAGGGAACTAGGAATGTTATGGATACTCATCTCACTTTTCTTTCTTTCAGTGTGTGAACTCCTCTGATGTTTTAAACTCTTCAAAGAGCATTTATTTTCAGTAAACTATCTTGATATTTTATTGTTGTTTAGTCCTCAAGTTGTGTCTTTGACTCTTTGCCAAACTGTGGACAGCAACATGCCAGGCTTCCCTGTCCTTTACTATCTCCTGAAATTTGCTAAAATCCCTGTCCATTGCATCAATGATGCTATCCAACCATCTCATCTTCTGTTGCCCCTTTCTTCTCCTGCCCTCAATCTTTCCCAGCATCAGGGTCTTTTCCAGTGAATCAATTCTTTTAATCAGGGGGCCAAAGTATTGGAGCTTCAGCATCAGTCCTTCCAATAAATATTCAGTGTTGATTTCCTATAGGATTGATTGGTTTGATCTCCTTGCTGTCCAAGGAGCTCTCAAGACTCTTCTCCAGAACCACAATTCAAAAGCATCAATTCTTTGGTACTCAGGCTTCATTATGGTCCAACTCTCACATCCATACATGATTACTGGAAAAATCATAGCTTTGACTATACAGACCTTTGTTGGTAAAGTGATGTCTCTGCTTTATAATACACTCCTAGGTTTCTCATAGCTTTTCTTCCAAGGAGCAAGCGTCTTTTAATTTCATGGCTATAGTAACATACCACAGTTGTTTTGGAGCCCAAGGTGGGAAAAGAAATCTGCCACTGCTTCCTTTTTTCCCCTTCTATTTTCCATGAATTGATGGAACCAGATCTCATGATCTTAGTTTTTTAAAAGTTGAGTTTTAAGCCAGCTTTTTCACTCTTCTCTTTCACCTTCATCAAGAGCCTTTTTAGTTTCTCTTTACATTATGCCATTAGAGTGTTTCTTCCAGGATCATCTGCATATCTGAGGCTGGTGATATTTAGAAATATCAACAACTTCAGATATGCAAATAATACCACTTTAATGGCAGAAGGCAAAGAGAAACTAAAGAGCATCTTGACGAAAGAGAAAGAGGAGAGTGAAAAAGCTGGCTTAAAACTCAGTATTCAAAAATCTAAGATCATGGTATCTGGTCCCATCACTTAATGCCAAATAGAAGGCGGGCAGGGGGGAAGTAGAAACAATGACAGATTTTCTTTTCTTCAGCTCCAAAATCAATACGGACGGTGACTGCAGACATGAAATTAAAAGATGCTTATTTCTTGAAAAAAGCTATGACAAACCTACACTGTGTATTAAAAGTCTGAGACATCACTTTGCAGACAAAGCTTTGTATAATCAAAGCTATGGCTTTTCCAGTAGTCACGTATGGATGTGAGAGTTGGACCATACATAAGAAGGCTGAGCAGCAAAGAGTTGATACTTTTGAATTGTGGTGCTGAGAAGACTCTTGACAGTCTTTTGGACAGCAAGGAGATCAAATCAGTCAATTCTAAATGAAAGCAACCCTGAATATTCAGGGACGGACTAATGCTGAAGCTGAAGCTCCAATACTTTAGCCACTTGATGCCAAGAGCCGACTCATTGAGGGGGGGGGGGGGCGGCGGGGAACCTGATACTGGGACCTTCTGGGAGAAATGTGGTAAAGAATCTGCCTGCTAAGCCAGGAGACCCAAGAGACACCAATTTGATCCCTGGGTCCGGAAGATTGCCTGGAGAAAGAAATGGAAACCCACTCTGGTATTCTTGCCTAGAAAATTCCATGGACGAGGAGCTTGGTGGGCTATAGTCCATGGGGTCACAAACAGTCGGACGCAACTGAGTGACTGAGCACACACACACACACTGATGCTGGAAAAGATTGAGGGCAGGAGAAGGGCATGACAGAGGATGAAATGGTTGGATGGCATCACCAACTCGATGGATGTGAGTTTGAGCAAATTCCAGAAGATACTGAAGGACAGGGAAGCCTACCGTGCTGCAGTTCACAGTGTTACAAAGATTCGGACACAACTTAGTGACTGCTGCTGCTGCTGCTAAGTCACTTCAGTCGTGTCCGACTGTGTGACCCCATAGACGGCAGCCCACCAGGCTCCCCTGTCCCTGGGATTCTCCAGGCAAGAACACTGGAGTGGGTTGCCATTTCCTTCTCCAACGCATGAAAGTGAAAAGTGAAAGTGAAATTGTTCAGTCCTGTCCGACTCTTAGCGACCTCATGGACTGCAGCCTACCAGGCTCCTTCATCCATGGGATTTTCTAGGCAAGAGTACTGGAGTGGGGTGCCATTGCCTTCACTGAACTTAGTGACTGGACAACAACAATAATGAAATATAACCTACAAAAATCCTGATTTGCTATATTATACACCTAAAACTAACACATGATTGTAAATCAACTACACTTAAAGACTGATAGATCAATAGATAGGTAGATAGAGGATAGATAGATATACTTATGTTACAAACCAAAGGGCTTTTAAACCATGGCCTCTGGGTCATATCTTGGCGGCAGCCATTTGTGTTTCTACTGGTGAGGTTAAATGTATATAACACAAAGTTTGCTCTTTTAACCATTATAAATTATATAGTTCAGTTAATAAGTTTACATGATATGCAACTATCACCTCAAGTTAGATCAAGAGTATTTTCATCTCCCAAAAGAAACTATATACCCATTATATAGTTACTTCCCATTCATTCATTCCTCAACCCTAGCAAATTGCCATCTACATCCTGCTGCACGTATTAAAGCAGCAGAATGTTGAGAAATTTCAAAACACTTTGAATCTCCCATTTCTTAAATGCTAACATGACATATTTTATGGACAAGCTCTTACATGAAGTAAGAATAGTGAAATTATGCTTTAAAACAACTAAAGTGTCTAGAAATTCACTTAACAGCATCAAAACAAACAGCCCACTCAAAAAAATGGTCAGAAGATCTGAATAGACACTTCTCCAAAGAAGACATACAGATGGCCAATAGGCATATGAAAAGATGCTCAACATTGCTAGTTATTAGAGAAATGCAGATTAAAACCACAGGGAGATATCACCTCACACTCACCACTATCATCAAAAAAATTCACAAATAACAAATGCTGGAGAGGGTATAGAAAGAAGGGAACCCTGCTACACTGTTGATAAGAATGTAAATTAGTACAGCCACTATGGAAAACAGTATGGAGATTCCTTAAAGAACTAAAAACAGACTTACCATTTGACTCTTCAATCCCACTCCTGGGCATATATCCAAAGAAAAACATGATCCAAAAAAAATGCATGCACCCCCAATGTTCACTGCAGCACTGTTGACAATAGTCAAGACATGGAAGCAACCTAAATGTCCATCAACAGAGGAATAGATGAAGAAGACATATATATGTACAATGGAATATACTCAGCCATTAAAAAGAAAATGATGTGATTTGCAGCAACATTAATGGACACAGAGAAAGTCATACTGAGTGAAGTAAGTCAGACCAAGAAGGAGAAATATCATATGACATCTCTTATATGTGGAATCTAAAAAAAAATTATACAAATGAACTTACAAAATAGAAAAAGACTAACAGAAAATGAACTTATGGTTGCTGAGGGAAGGAGATAGTTAGGGAGTTTGGGAAGGTCATGTACACATTGCTATATTCAGAGTGAATAACTAACGAGGACCTATTGGATAGCACATGGAACTCTACTCAATGTTATGTGGCAACCTAGATGGGATGGGGATTTGGGGGAGGAAGGATACACGTATATGTATGGCTGAGTCCTTTAGCTGTTCATCTGAAACTACCACAATATTGTTAATGGCTATACCCCAATACAAAACAAAAAGTTTAAAGTTTGAAAAAAAGAACCAATAATAATATTATGTCTAGAGATTTTCCTGAAGATACAGTAAATAAAGACACATTTATTCCAGAAGAGTATACTAACAGTAAAATCACTGAAAGCCTATGCCATTTAAACCTTAAACTGCTCCCTCTTTCACTGTCCTTAATCAGAAAAATAGATTCCACTCTAAGCAGGTTCAGAAAGAACACAGAGCTCTCACTCCTTACAGTTCCTTTGACTGCTATGGTATCTTCTTCGACAGGTCAAGTCACTTGAATTTCTCATACATACACATCTCAGCTGTGTCTTACAGAGGCAAAGTTCCAGACAAGTGTGGTCAACAAGGTTCTCCCATCTTCCACCCAGCCAGACTCATAGGGCAAAGGTTCTCTTTAGACAAAACATATTGAGAATACTGAATCGCAAATAGTCATTTCCCCAGCTCATTCATATAATGGAGGTTCCAGGACAAAAGAGGCAGACTAAAAATAGATACTACTGTTTACACCTAAAAGAAAGATATCACAGAGAGGTGTGCCACTGTCCATATCCCCAGTTCTGAAGTCAGTGTTCAGGGAGTTTGACCAGAGGGGGACATAAAACATAAAACTCAGAGCTCCAAGCTATTCTCAAGACACTCACTTTATTTGAATCAGACTGTGGGAAGGAAGGTCAAGCCTATGATTGACCACAAGTTATGAAAGATTTGTTGGTTAAACAGTTAAGAGGAAGCTAATTGTTTCATGACAGATACAAGCTAAACTATTGGCAAGCTAGTTTATCAGAGAAAAACAAAGAAAGACACAGCTAAGAAGAGTCTTCTGAGATCAAAACAGACCTCAAACATTGACTTCCAAAAACATCCTTGCAAATGAAAATGAACTTCTGGAAGTCAGATTCTGGAGCAATTTATGCTTCCAAGATATTAACATAACCTATAGCACAATCAGTCAACAGTTGATGAAAGTTAACAGTAAGAAAAGAGACAGTCAAAAGGAGGCCCCTACTAAAACTACTGTCAGCCCAGGGAATGTGAATATGCCCAAGGCTGCACCCTCCAAATAGCCCCCATCAGAGGCTTCACACTGTAGGGGAAAGAGACTTCACTAAAATAGTCCATTTAGTTATTGAACAAATAATAGTAATAATTAATGGAACTGGAAAAGACCAGTATCCAGAGTTGCTATACTCATTATCTAAATGTCAGAGCTTAACAAAAATTTCACAGTACATAGAAACAGGGAAATGTAACCTACATGGGGAAAAAAAGCAATAAGCAACTGCCTCTGAGAGGGACTAATAGTTCTAACAGGTAAAAACTTCATACTAGCTATCACAAACTGTATTCAATGACCCAAAGGGGATCAAAAACAAAAACAAAAAAACAGTCAAATAAATAAAATGAGAAGCTAAATATATATGTATGTATAAATATATGCATACATATATATAAATGATCATAAGAGAATATTATGAATCATTATATTCTAAAAAACTGGGGAACTTATAAGGAATAGATAAATTTCTAAAAACATACAATGCATCTTCTGTAAAACAAGCTTAAAGAAGTAAAGAAAGGTATAAAAACAATGTCCCATAGACAGAGTCTATAAGTAAGAGATATAAATCATATTTTTCAAAAGTACCAAAGGAAAATTTGAGTTGAAAATTACAATAATTGAAAAAATTCACCAGAGGTAGTCAGTAGCAGATTTGAAGCAGCAGATGAAAAAGCCAGCCAAGTTAAGATAGAGCAGTAAGATAATATAATCAAAAGAACAGAGATAAAAATGAGTAGAAAAGTGAAAAGAAGGATAGCAAATTGTGGAATACAATTAAACACACTAACATACGCAAAATAGGGGTGCCATAAGAAAAATGAGTAAAGCAAAATATTCAAAAATATAATGCTGGAAAATATCCTAAATATGATGGCAAATACTAATCTATACAGCCCAGTATTTCAATCAGTTCAAAGTAGGATAAACATAGGAGAGCCATACATTAACACTAGTAAAATGTTGAAGGCTAAAGGCAGAAAATCTTAAAGCACCAAGAGAAAATAATACATCCATACAAATGAACTGCAATAAGATATTACTTATATTTCATCAGAAAGTATGGAAGCTCTATGGCAATGGGATGACATATTCAAAGTGCTGAAAGACAAAACTGTCAGTCAAAAATTCTATGTCAACAAAGCTATCTTTAAAAAATGAGGACAAAATATAGATAGTCTTCTGCCCCTCATGCCTTCCCCTCCCCTCCCCCCGCCAAAAAATAAAAATAAAAAAGACTTCATTGCTGGGAAATCTGCCTTACAGGAAAACTGGAGAAGTTCTTCAGCCTGAGACGGTAAAACTAGCCTGCAGTTCTAATCCACATGATAAACCAAAGAGCACTGGTAAAGATAAGTAATTCTGTAAGACAATACAAGTACATACTTTGTCTCTTTCTTCTCTTAACAAGTACAAAAAATAAGCATGTAAGTCATCTACATAGTTGTATTGTTAGACATATGACATATAGTTAATATATTTGTCAAAAGCAAGATAAAGTAGGTGGTGGTAACAAGCTGTATTAAAGAAAGGAACGATGCTATATGATAACATGAATACATGCAAGCAAACAGAAAATAAGAATAGGTAACTAAAAAGTATCATAACCACTGAAATAATATATACTTATTCTCATTTTTGCCTCATTTTGCCTTAAAAAAAGGACAAAATTATGTAAATACTAGTATACAATACATACACTATTAGGTAATTACATGTATGAATATAGCATGTATAACAATGACAGCACAAAAGTTTGCAATAGAATAGAGCTTTTAGGAATATTTTTTTCTGTATTGAACAGGGATTAAGTTAGTATAAAAACAACAAAATTCTGATAATTTATCATGTATATATAATAAACCATAGAACAATACAAAAATAATTTAAAATCATTAAATGAATTGAGATGTTGTGCTAGTAAGTATTCATTTAGTGCAAAAGAAAGACATCAAAAAAAAAAAAACCTAAGCAAATAAAATGACACGCAGATAAAAGTAAAATGACAGATATAAATCCAAGAGTAGCAATATTAACACCAAATGTAAATAAATTAAAAATTCAATCAAAAGACATATATTAAAGATTATAATAAAAATATTCAACTATGTTACTTAAAGATACAGTATAAATTCAAAGATACAAATAGGTGGAAATAAAAGAATAGAGTAGGATATATATCATATGAACAGCAACCATAAAAATACTGGAAAGACTATATTAATATCAGCCACATAAACTTTAAAACCAAAAATGTTGCTATAGATGAAAAGACACATTTTATTATAAAAGTGTGAATCTTTCAGTGTGAAGATATATCAGTTATAAAGATACATGTACCTAACATCAAGACCAAAACGCATGAAGCAAAAGCAGGTGGAAATTAAAGGAGAAACAATCCAACATTAATACTGGAACACTTTACTCACTTACATTTAATAATGGGTAGAAAACTAGACAGGAGATCAACAAAGGAAACAGAAGAATTCCGTAACACTATAAACCAATTAGATTTTAAGAGACATCTATAGAATACCCCATTCCAAAAAGAGTAAAATACACAATCTACTCAAGTGCACATAAATATTTCCCAAGATACACTATCACTAGTGTGAATTTTTTAAGTCTCAATAAATTTTAGAAATTCAAATCACAAGATTAATGGCCTCTGGCCACAATGCAATAACAAAAAAATTACAAAGAAATTGAGAAATTCACAAATATATGGAAATTAGATAATATTCAAAAAAAGCATCACAGATGAAAGCAAAAGAAAAATTAGAAAATAATTTAAGAAACAAAGTGAAAAACAAAAATTATGAGAATACACTGTTCAGAGGGTCGTTTAAACCCTAAACGTCTACATTAAAAAATAAATATTTCAAATCAATAGCCTAAATTTATACCTTAAAAAATCAGAGTATGGAGAAAGACAGGTTCCAATTCAAGATGGTGTTTATGAGTATAAATTGCTACACAGTCTGACCCAGCAAAATTCACACTCTTTTGCAGGAATGTTTTTTGAAGTTGGTGTTATGTCGAAGAATAAAGTATGCCAAAGAGTATTCTGCTTGTTTTTGTCTGAGTGTCCAGTCTCACATTTAGATCTTTTTAATTCATTTTGAGTTTATTTTTGTGTATGGTGAGAGAGTGTTCTTATTTCATTTTTTTCATATGTAGCTGTCTGGTTTTTCCAGCACCACTTATTGAAGAGACTGTCTTTTCTCCATTGTATATTCTTGCCTCCTTTGTCATAGGTTAGATGAACATAGGGTACATGAGTTTATTTCTTGACTTTCTAGGAAACAATTCACAGAGATTTTTTTCATTCTTTTCTCTCTGTATGTGCCTAGTTGTTCAATCCTGTCTGACTCTTTGCAACCCCATGGCTCCTCTGTCCATGGGAATTCTCCAGGCAAGAATACTGGAGTGGATCGCCATGCCCTTCTCCAGGGGATCTTCCTGACCCAGGAATCGAACCGAGGTCTCCTGCATTGCAGGTGGATTCTTTACCAGCTACGCTACCAGGTAGCTTTCTCTCTATCAACTGAATAATATCAAGACATTTGTTTTCAAGTTTGAAGATCCTTTCTTGTGCTTGATTGAGCCTATTGTTGAATTTCAATATCAATTGCATTTTAAATTTCATTTATTTATTTTTCAGTTACAGAATTTCTGTTCAATTGCTTTTATAATTTCTTTTTCACTTATCAGCTACTTGTTTTGTTCAGGCATTGTTTTTCCTGACACTATTGAATTATGTGTGTCCTCTTTAATCTCACTGAACTTTCTGAAAATAATTATTTTGAATTATTTCCTGGTAACTCATAGATTTTCATTTTGGGGCGTCAGTTACTAAAAAATTATTGTGTTCCTTTGGTAACACAATAATTGTCTCTGCCCAGAGGGAACTGTCACATTTCTAGCCTTTTTGGACTCATTTTATTGGGAAAAGACTTTCACCTGAAGTTGGCTGTGAGACAAATGAATGAGTGAGGTGTCATATCTGTTCCTCAGAGTGCATGGCTGCATAATCTCTGTGTGGCTATCACACAGATCAGCATCTGTGAAGACTGCATGGGTCTTCAGTGACCAAGGCTACAGAGATAGTTCTTGATGGTTGCAGCAGTAACTAGAGCTATTGGGGTCCTTGGCAGCGAAGTCTGCTGGCATCCTACTGCTGGGGATCTCCACCTGTGTCCATGGCACATAGTTGTAACTGAGGAGATCCTTCTAGGCATCAGATACAATGTAGTGGCACTGAGAGTGGCAGTGAAGCAAAGATCCTGAAATTATATTCATGTGTAACTACTATACTGCCTTGGCCCTGATGTGCAAGAGTACATGCTGGAGCAGTGGTGTCAGAGTCTAAGGTACAAGCATGTGCAGATTTGTGATAGAACTTAGATGTGTGGCTGGTTTGCTTCAGTGACTTGCAAGGGGAAGGGGTAGGTGCAGCAGTGGTAAAGGGCCTGAGGTGACAGGTGGCTTAGGCCCAGGGAACTGAATGCTATAGCAGCTCAGGCTGAGGATAGTGCATCAAAATTCCAAAACTTATGCCAGGGGAAGTATCAGAGCAGCATGATCCAGCGATGGCATGTTAAAGCCAATGTCAGGACCCAGGGGATGTGATACAGAAAAGCAATGGTATGGCCCCAGT
This sequence comes from Bos taurus, assembly GCF_002263795.3. NCBI lineage: Eukaryota > Metazoa > Chordata > Mammalia > Artiodactyla > Bovidae > Bos > Bos taurus. The sequence goes on along the minus strand of NC_037333.1, from coordinate 84,414,025 downwards.
AACAGTCAGTCAAACTCTGACTTAGAACCCAACAAGGGGGTTTAGAACAGCCTGGGTAATGGCCAAAGACATGACTGCAAGTACAAGATGAGGTCTACAGCTGTAGCAGCACAGCCCCAGTTATGTGGTGGTGATTTAGTCACTCTGTTGTGTCCGACTCTTGTGACCCCATGGACTACAGCCTGCCAGGCTCCTCTGCCCATGGGATTTCCCAGGCAAGAATAGTGGGAAGGTTTGCCATTTCCTTCTCCAGGGGATCTTCCCAACCCAGGGATCGACCATGTCTCCCACTTTGCAGGTGGATTCTTTACCAACTGAGCTGCCCGGGAAGCCCAACCACAGTTACAGCAGGAAAAGAACCGACTTGGAACCTGGGGGCGGGGTGCAGTTCAGCAGCTCCTCTCACATAGACCACAAGGCTTGTGGCATCCCAAACAGAGAAAGCCAGGCACAGGACTGACAGGGCCCCAAGAGTCAGGTCTCACCACAGGGACCGTTCTAGCTTCAAGAAAGACACAGCAGCAGAGACTCGGCAGCTCTGTGGCTGAACTCAGAGCTGGATAAGACTGTGGAAGTCCTCAGTAACAAAGGCTGTAAACACCTATGATAGTGAGGCTTGCTAGTCTTCTCTGACACTATTCTTCCCCATGGAGGGAACTTACTCTGACAGAATCTCTGCTGGTGCCAAGTTGTCCTGAACTCTGTGTGCTCAGTAGCTCAGTCAGGTCCAACTTGGTGCAACCCCATGGACTATAGCCCACAGGGCTCCTCTGCCCATGGAATTTTCCAGTCAAAAATACTGGAGTGATTTGTCATTTTCTACTCCAGGGGATCTTCCCAAACAGGGATTGAACCTGCATCTCTTGCATCTGCTGCATTGGCAGGTGGGTTCTTTATACCACTGAGCCACCTGAAAGCGAAAGTAGCTCAGTCATATCCAACTGTTTGCGACCCCATGTACTATGCAGTCCATGAAATTCTCCAGGCTAGAAAGCCTTATTCTGGCCGTTCCCTTCTCCAGGGAACTTCCCAACTCAGAGATTGAACCTAGGTCTCTCACACTGCAGGTGGATTCTTTACTGAGCCACCTAGGAAGTCCCAATACTACCCTTGATCTTAGCCAGAAGACCCAGAATCTCTGAACTGGAGGATGGGGTAATGCAGGTAAAATCAGCCCCATGTTTTCTATATGACCATTCTCAGTTTTCAATCGTGCCAGGTTTCTGTTGCTTTTTCATTATAGTCCAGAGCTTTCCCAACATATTGTTCACTGTTGGACACGACTGAATGACTTCACTTCACTATTTATAGTTTTCACTATTTCTCTGTGGGAAATACAAGTGTTGAAACCTTCAAACTGTCTATCTTGCTGTGTGCGTGCATGCTTCACTCATGTTTGACTCTTTGCAACCCTATGGACAGTAACCCATCTATCTTATTGATGTCACCTTAACTCTTTAACTCTGCTTGAAGGCGAATGCAGACATTCACTTGCTACAGTTTTAAGGCTAGTCTTGTCTCTTACATAACATAGTGGATTTGCATGTGTAAACTCATCGACTTTTAGATCAATGACAGTGCTGACAATACTGAACACACTGTATAATCTAGAAGTGTTTTACCCTTTGCCCTTTCACTTGCTTTCCACTGCTGTTGACAATTAATATAATGTACTTATTTGAGTTGCATTATATTATAAATATATAAACTCCCATATTATAAATCAGGAATTATAATTTAACTTCCTGATTGATTTCTCCTTTTATATATGCATGAGCACTGGTCAAGGGATGCAGTAATTTTGCAGGAGCAAAATGTCTATGAAGTGGCTCTCATTTCTGGTACTGCAACAGACGACTTGCTACTTTAGCTCTACAAGTTGTGGAAAGGTGCTGGTGTGGCCAATGGAATACAGTCATTGAATGAATATGAAAACAGTTCTGGACGAACTTGTCAGGAGGGGTCAGGAGGTGACTGTTCTGACACCTCCAACTTCCATTCTTGTTGATCCCAATGAATCACCTCCTATTAAATACGAGACTTTTCCTTTGGCAAGAGGAGACTGGCAGGTTGCATTCTATGGAGTCCCAAAGATTCAGACATGACTGAGGAACTAAGCACAGCACACAGCACATTGTAAGAATTTTATCAAGCATGTGGCCAGAACATAGACATATCTGGCAAAAGATTTGTTTTGGACACATTTTTCATTAGTAAGAAGTTTATACTGGGAATTTTTTGATGTTTTTAAAGATCTTTGTAAAGATGTTGTTTCTAACAAGTGACTGATGACAAAACACAGGAATCAGGTTTGATGTTGTTCTTGCAGATGCCGTTGGATCCTGTGGTGAGCTGCTCACTGAGATACCTAAAGTACCTTTATTTGTACAATCCCTGCTTCTCATCTGGTGATTCAACTGAAAAGATTAATGGAAAACTTCCATTCTTACCATCTTATGTACCTGTTACGTTGTCTGAATTAAGTCATCATATGACATCCAGAGAGAGGGTCAAAAACATATGTACTTTATTTTGATTTTTGGTTCCAAATGTTTAATGAGAACACATGGAGTAAGTTTTACAGTGAAATACTAGGTAAGTCATGTTTTTAGTTGGTAGCATGAAATCTTATTTTTTATAGTTCGTTTGAAGGTGAATTCACATAAAGTCACAGGAATTTGTCTCCTCTAAGTAAAATGAGGAAATGAAAATATAAAATGATCCAGCAAGCTCATAAATATTATGGAAACTTTTATGGAATACTGGAAATAGAACCCTGTGTTCCGTTACTGGCATAGAACACTCCAGGAAGTCATAAACCACAATTTGAAGGATTAAGACTTCTCCAAAAAATTATATATCTACCTTACTAAACTTTCTTTTTTAATTTAGAAAGCATCACTAGAAACCTCGTAAAATTTTTGATTAATGAAGACATGTATATTGAAGGGTTACACAGGTGTTTGTAGCAATAGTATCTAGGTAGCACTTAGAAACTGTTCCTACTTGTTTGTTCCTACTTGTTCCTACTTGTAGCTCAGTTTTCTTATTATATTACACTATATTATATATTATGGGCTCCCAAGGTGGTACTAGTGGTAAAGAACCTTAATGAAGGAGACTTAAGGGACATGGATTCAATCCTTAGGTCAGGAAGATCCCCTGGAGGAGGGCATGACAGGGTTCAGCAAACTCATAAATATTATGGAAAAAATTATGGAATATTGAAAGTAGAACCCTGTGTTCCATTACTAGTATAGAACATTCCAGGAAGCCATAAACCACAATTTGAAGGATTAAGACTTCTGTAAGCAATTATGTATCTGCCTTACTAAACTTCAGTATCTACCTTACTAATACTCCAATATTCTTGCCTAGAGAATCCCATGGACAGAGGAGTCTAGAGAACGACTAGTCCACAGGCTCACAGAGAGTCAGACATGACACAAGCGATTTAGCATGCATGCATGCATATTGCATATTATACATGCACATACGTATTTGCTTTATCAAAAAACAGACACTTTGAAACATCTTTGGCCAAAACATTCCAAGCCTTTTCCCAAAACTTACCTAATATATGCATGTGAAAAGATAGTCATTTCATCAAAGATTTGTTTTTGTTTTTCCTTTCAGGAAGACCCACTACAACATTTGAGATAATGGGGAAAGCTGAAATATGACTCATCATGGCACCTATTGGAATTTAGAATTTCCTCTCTCAGTGCTACGAAATTTCGAATTTATTGGAGGCCTCCTCTGCAAACCTGCCAAATCACTGCCTTTCTGGATTTATTTCTCCACTGATCTCCAGTAGCATATTGGGCACCTACAAACCTGGAGAGTTCATCTTTCAGTGTCCTATCTTTTTGCCTTTTCATACTGTTCATGGGGTTCTTGAGGCAGGAATACTGAAGTGATTTGCCATTCCATTATCCAGTGGGCCACATTTTGTCAGACCTCTCCGCCACGATCCGTCTGTCTTGGGTGGTCCTACACAGTATGGCTCATAGTTTCATTGAATTAGACAAGTAATAAAGTATTACTTAGCTTTTAGAAGAAAATTCTGACACACCACACAACAGAGATGAATTTTACTCTAAATGAAATAAGCTAGTCCAGAAACACAAGTACTAGAGAAGACCAGAGTATCCAGCCTAGTCAAATGTGTAGAAATATAAAGCAGAGTGATGGCTGACAGAGGCTGAGGAAAGAGGAAAATGTAGTTTCTTAATGACATAGACTTCAATTTTTGCCAGATGAAAAAGTTCTGGTGATTGGTTTCACTATATGAATACACTTAACACTACTGAACCATACCTTTATGAATGATTAAGAAAGCTTTTGACTGTGTGGATCACAATAAACTGTGGAAAATTCTGAAAGATATGGGAATCCCAGACCACCTGACCTGCCTCTTGAGAAATCTGTATGCAGGTCAGGAAGCAACAGTTAAACTGGACATGGAACAACAGACTGGTTCCAATAGGAAAAGGAGTACGTCAAAGCTGTATATTGTCACCCTGCTTATTTAACTTCTATGCAGAGTACATCATGAGAAATGCTGGGCTGGAAGAAGCACAAGCTGGAATCAAGATTGCCAGGAGAAATCTTAATAACCTCAGATTTACAGATGACACCACCCTTATGGCAGAAAGTGTGGAGGAACTAAAAAGCCTCTTGATGAAAGTGAAAGAGGAGAGTGAAAAAGTTGGCTTAAAGCTCAACATTCAGAAAATGAAGATCATGGCATCTGGCCCATCATTTCATGGCAAATAGATGGGGAAAGAGTGTCAGACTTTATTTTTCTGGGCTCCAAAGTCACTGCAGATGGTGACTGCAGCCATGAAATTAAAAGATGCTTACTCCTTGGAAGGAAAGTTATGACCAACCTAGATAGCATATTCAAAAGCAGAGACATTACTTTGCCAACAAAGGTCCGTCTGGTCAAGGCTATGGTTTTTCCTGTGGTCATGTATGGATGTGAGAGTTGGACTGTGAAGAAGGCTGAGCGCCGAAGAATTGATGCTTTTGAACTGTGGTGTTGGAGAAGACTCTTGAGAGTCCCTTGGACTGCAAGGAGATCCAACCAGTCCATTCTGAAGGAGATCAGCCCTGGGATTTCTTTGGAAGGAATGATGCTAAAGCTGAAACTCCAGGACTTTGGCCACCTCATGCGAAGAGTTGACTCATTGGAAAAGACTGATGCTGGGAGGGACTGGGGGCGGGAGGAGAAGGAGATGACAGAGGATGAGATGGCTGGATGGCATCACTGACTCGATGAACATGAGTCTGAGTGAACTCCGGGAGTTGGTGATGGACAGGGAGGCCTGGCGTGCTGCGATTCATGGGGTCGCAAAGAGTCGGACATGACTGAGTGACTGAACTGAACTGAATTGAAGATGGCAATATCTTTTAAAAAGCTACTATTCTAATAATTGCATAATATATCCAACTTTCTCTCTTTAGGTGTTTGGAGCAATCTTTTCAATATGTTAGCTATGCTGTTGCTCCTTTGTGATGAAGTGTCTTGCTGATCTTGTTTGTGACGCCAGTTTTCTCTCCATTCATACAGCTCACACTGTTCGCTGAACCCAGGGGAGGCAAGGCACAAGCTAAGAGCCTAGAAGGAGACTCAAGGAGCCATAGTAACTGCAGACAGGTTACTATGTCTCCTGACTGGCACAGCAGCCATAAAACAGCTTCTCTCCTGGCTTATGCAGCACCTGTAGCAGCAGCCATAACATAACCATAACCTAGCCATAACATTACCTCATGTAACAACCATGGGTCACGCCAATGTAGCCCCAGTGCAGCAGCAGCCAGGGCCTTCATGGTGAGGCTCCTACAGGTCTATTGCACAAAGAAGCCCATGACCAGTAAGTACCTCCTGATATGCATATGTAGTCCTACATCTGTTACAGATCTCATCTGTTACATAACCGTGCAAACTCATTGTTTACAGAACATGGGTGAGAGAGCATGAGAGCATGGGGCAAGAGGGCCTGACTGGAGTCATCTTATTAATTTCCTCACATGAAGCAAATTTTTTTTCCACAGGAAGTGAAAGAGTTTGCCCAGAGCTCTGGGGAAAAGGATATTGTGGTGTTTTCTTTGGAGTCAATGGTTATTAACAGAAGAAAGGGCCAATATGATAGCATCAGCTCTTGCCCAGATTCCACAAAAGGTAGGTAAAGTAATTTAATAGTGGGAAAATATTTAATGAGTCACTTAAATAATATAAAAGGTGTGATTACAGACAATTTCTGCAAGAAAGGTAAATTACTATGATAGTTCCAACTTTTCCCAGATATTTATAAAAACCAAAATATATATGACAAGTGCTACACTGGCGTGAAAACTCACCTAGAGCCAGGCATCCTAGAGCCAGACTTGAAGTCAAGTGGCCTTAGAAAGCATCACTATCAACAAAGTTAGTGGAGGTGATGGAACTCCAGTTGAGCTATTTCAAATCCTGAAAGATGATGCTGTGAAAGTGCTGCACTCAATATGCCAGCAAATTTGGAAAACTCAGCAGTGGCCACAGGACTGGAAAAGGTTAGTTTGCATTCCAATCCAAAAGAAAGGCAATGCCAAAAAATTCTCAAACTACCACACAATTGCACTCATCTCACACGCTAGTAAAGTAATGCTCAAAATTCTCCAACCCAGGCTTCGGCAAAATGTGAACTATGAACTTCCAGATGTTCAAGCTGGTTTTAGAAAAGGCAGAGGAACCAGAGATCAAATTGCCAAATCTGTAGATGACGGAAAAAGCAAGAGAGTTCCAGAAAAACATCTATTTCTGCTTTATTGACTATACCAAAGCCTTTGACTGTGTGGATCACAATAAACTGTGGAAAATTCTGAAAGAGATGGAAATACCAGACCACCTGACCTGCCTCTTGAGAAACCTGTATGCAGGTCAGGAAGCAACACTTAGAACTGTACATGGAACAACAGACTGGTTCCAAATAGGAAAAGGAGTACATCAAGGTTGTATGTTGTCACCCTGCTTATTTAACTTCTATACAGAGTACATCATGTGAAACCCTGGGCTGGATGAAGCAAAGCTGGAATCAGGATTGCTGGGAGAAATCTCAATAACCTCAGATATGCAGATGACACCACCCTTATGGCAGAAAATGAGGAGGAACTAAAAGCCTCTTGAAGAAGGTGAAAGAGGAGAGTGAAAAAGTTGGCTTAAAGCTCAACTTTCATAAAACGAAGATCATGGCATCTTGTCCCATCACTTCATGGGAAATAGATGGGGAAACAGTGGAAACAGTGTCAGGCTTTATTTTGGGAGGCTCCAAATTCACTGCAGATGGCGACTGCAGCCATGAAGTTAAAAGACGCTTACTCCTTGGAAGGAAAGTTATGACCAACATAGATAGCATATTAAAAAGCAGAGTCATTACTTTGCCAACAAAAGTCCATTTAGTCAAGGCTATGGTTTTTCCAGTGGTCATTTATGGATATGAGAGTTGGATTGTGAAGAAATTTGAGTGCTGAAGAATTGATGCTTTTGAACTGTGGTGTTTTAGAAGACTCTTGAGAGTCCCTTGGTAGGCTACAGTCCATGGGGTCACTAAGAGCCGGACACGACTAAGCGACTTCACTTTCATTTCATGCATTACAGAAGGAAATAGCAACCCATTCCAGTATTCTTGCCTGGAGAATCCCAGGGACAGAGGAGCCTGTTGGGCTGCCATCTATGTGGTCGCACAGAGTCCGACATGACTGACGCGAATAAGCAGCAGCAGCAGCAGAGAGTCCCCTGGACTGCAAGGATATCCTACCAGTCCATCCTAAAGAAGACCAGTCCTGGGTGTTCACTGGAAGGACTGATGCTGAAGCTGAAACTCCAATATTTTGGCCACCTCATGTGAATGACTCATTGGAAAAGACCCTGATGCTTGGAGGGATTAGGGGCAGGAGGAGAAGGGGACGACAGAAGATGAGATGGCTGGATGGCATCACTGACTCGATGGACATGAGTTTGAGTAAACTCCAGGTGTTGGTAATGGACAGGGAGGACTGGCGTGCTGCGATTCATGGGGTTGCAAAGAGTTGGACAAGACTGAGTGACTGAACTGACTGACTGACAGTAGTTTAGAGTATCTTTTATTAACAATACTTTGGATTAACATTATCAAAATGGAAAATATCTAAGAGATCCAGTATGAATTTTGATATTATAATGGGATTGTGGGAAGGAAGATAAACCATCAAATTCTGCTTTGTCATTTGTTCCATTTCATTGAAAGACTCTTGAGGACACAGTAAACATACAAATATTCTGAAGAGTTAAATTTTAACAGTAAGTGCAGTACCACAAAGGCATTATGCAATAGTGATAAGAGTCTGGAAGGCATCATGCAGACTGTACTTGCCAGATAATCCTGGCCCCTTTCATTTCCCCTAAATTTTAAAGTAGCCCTATCAGTGTGCTTTGCACGGTGCTATTCAGAGAAAGGATGGTCAGGGCTCCCCAAGAGACCTCCAGATCCCATATAGACACAGTGACTTAGAGACAGAGAAACATCAGCTTCCCTGGTGACTTGGTCCTGACAAAGTCTGAATCAGGAAGATCAAAGAGAAGACAGGGTCCTGCCCTTAAGTAAACTCTGTGCATGATAAGGTCTGGCCCTTGATGGACTCTGCTTCTAACCTGTCACATTGCTCCTCCTGATTAAGGAGGGAGAGGGACTGTAAGAAGGAATCAAGCATAAGGAAAGTGGCATGGAAAAGATTCAGCAGCCTCTTTCTCCATAAAATAGAGTGGTACCTTATTTTCTAATACATAAAAATCCCCTGGGGTCTTTGTATATTTTGAACTACTTTTATAATTTGTTTTCTGATATTGTAATCTTCTCCTAATGACCTGTGCTGTGTCTTTGCTGGTAGAGTTACTTTACAGTCCCAGAGCAAATAGAGGTTAAACACTATAAATTATAACCCAGTGTATGAGAATTGATTGGGAATTCCAAAACCCATACCTTACTTTTGTACTGGGCGTAGAAACTACAGATTGCCACTCTCACTCCTTTGTGGTTCACTGTTAACGTGTTCATGGTCCGCTGGATCAATTTTATTACCACAAAGTTGGAACTTTTACAACAGCCTTACTGATACTTAGAAATTACAAAAAAAAAAGTCTTCTTTTATAAATGTAAACATCATTTGTTTATGCCATCATGTGTGAATGGTCATGATTATATTCCATAGCTGATTGAATACAGTAATAAGTATGTAAAATGTAAGTATTCCTACTGATGTCAGAGCATTAGTAGTTATCGTTGCTTAAGATCACGCATCCTTTCTTCCTTACATGACATATGGAAGACATTTAATGTTATCTTTTATCTCTTGAATTCTAATGCTATAACTTTAAACTCATTGAATAAGGTATTTTTGTTACCCTAACAGGTTCTATGGAGACATGATGGCAAAAAGCCAGACACCTTAGGACCCAATGCTCGTCTGTATAACTGAATTCCCCCAGAATGACCTTCTTGGTAAATATTGGCAGACAAATCCTAAAAACATGATTAACAGCTGAGCAGAGTGATAGTACTTCAATAGGAAATAAACGTATCAAGTGTTTTTTATTAAGACATTCAGAAAGAAAATTTTACTTCTGTGTTTTTACTCCCAACTCTAGAGGGGCGAAGGAAAACATATCGTAGTTGGCACTGTATTATATACCTGGTCCTGTCCCTTATGCCCAAAATTAAAATATCCTCATTTTGCCTGTAATTGCTTCTAACAGTGAATAGCTTAATGGGTTATTGTTCTACCTCTGAATGCTTTCCGGAGTATTCTAAATACTACTGATAAATAACTGCTCCTTATTTATTACCAGTAACTCTCCATTTTCTACAGAAATAAAATCCACATCATTTCCATGAATAGGTAGCATATTTCTTAATAAAATGAAGATTCTCTTTTCTTTGGTTCCACAGTCACTACCATTACCCTTTGTGTGATCTTGACACCATTCTTATCAGACTAAATGACTTCCTTAATCTTCTAGAGAATATATTTCTGAATGCCCCCTTTTATGCATATATGGTTTCTTCTACCCAGGGTATTCTTTAAGTTGTTCATCTGCCAATCTTGAATTCACTTGTGAAGTCCAAGTGACAAAGCACTTCTTTCATGAAGTCTTCACTTATCTCTCCAGCAGACAGGAGTTTCTGGCTGTGTGGTCTGAAAGCAATTTAAATGCAGTTTCCTGTGTGTAACCATCTGTTATCTTAAAAACATTGCTTTTTACAGTGCCTTATAATGCCATTTCTCATTTTATTCTGAATTATAAGTAATAATTTTACTGAAAGTCACTCAACGCTAGGTCATCCAAAAACCAAAGGCTTTATAACTGATGGTGGAACCAGCGGCACTTACGAGGCCATCTGCCATGAGATCCCTATGGTGGGCTTTCCTATGTTTGCTGATCAACCTGATAACATTGCCTGATGGACCACGGCACACCAGGCTTCCCTGTCCTTCACCATCTCCCAGAGTGTGCTCAAACTCATGTCCATTGAGTTAGTGATGCTATCCAACCATCTCATCCTCTGTCGTCTCCTTCTGCTTTAACTCCCCACTGTCATCAGTAGGCAGATCGTTCAGACAAAAAAATCAATATGGCAATAGTGATCATAAATTATACAATTGACCAGTCAAACTTAATTGATATCTTTAGTATTAATACATTACACTAAAAAAATCAGAACATACATCTTCAGTCTTTGCAAACTGCAAGATTTCTGCTGCTTTTTCATTTTAGTCCAGAACTTTCCCAAAATACTTTACATGGGTTTGCACTTGGTCATTTATTGTTTTTGCTGTTTCTGTGCGGGACACAATTGTTGTGACCTCATAACCCTCCACCTTGTTGATGTCACCTTATCTCTAATTCTGTGTCAAAGCGACTGCAGACTCAAGAGCCTCTCACTTGCTATTGTTTTACACTAGTTAGTCTTCTTTCTCACAGAATATAATTGATGTGTGTGTACAAGATGGGTGACAGCACTGGCAAATGAATACTAAACACACTGTATAATCTCGAAGTGTTCTGCACTTTGCCTTTTCACTTGATTTCCACATCTGCTGACTATTCATGCAATTTACTTTTTTAAGGAATAGGAGTTATACTTTAACTTCTGGTTGATGACTTCTGGATATAAGCCTGAGCAATAGCAAAAGTTTACAGTAATTAATTTTAAAGGACTGCATATGAGCAAGATGTCTATGAAAAGGCTCTCGCTTCTGCTGCTGCTACAGCTGACTTGCTACTTTAGCGGTGGGAGTTGTGGAAAGGTGCTGGTATGGCCAGTGGAATTTAGTCACTGGCTGAATATAAAGACAATTCTGGAGGAACTTGTCACAAGGGGTCATGAGGTGACTGTTCTGATATCTTCAGCTTCCACTATTCCTAATTCCAGCAAACCATCTACTATGAAATTTGAGACTTTTCCTGTATCTTTAACAAAAACTGATTATGAGAATTTTATAGAACGTCTTCTTGAGGAATGGACGTATGTGTCGAAAGATTCCTTTTGGTCCTATCTTTCAACAGTGAGAACTTTATTTTGGGAATTTTTTGATACTACTTTAAGTATATGTAAAGACGCTGTTTCCAACAAGAAATTAATGACAAAACTGCAGGAATCAAGGTTTGATATCCTTATTGCAGATGCTGTTGGACCCTGTGGTGAACTGCTGGCTGAATTACTTAAAATACCATTCGTGTACAGTCATTACACCTCACCTGGCCACATAATTGAGAAGAATAGCGGAAGACTTCCACTCCCACCATCTTATGTACCTGTTATGCTTTCAGAATTAAGTGATCGCATGACATTCATGGAGAGGATCAAAAATATGTTTTATACACTTTATTTTGAGCTTTTCTTCCCAACGTACAAAGAGAAGAAGTGGAATCAGTTTTACAGTGAAGTACTAGGTAAGTTGGGCTTCCTGATGGCTCAGTGTGGTAAAGAATCTACCTGCCAATGCAGGAGACACAGGTTTTATCCTTTGGTCAGGAAGATCCCTTGGAAAAGGAAATGGCATTCCATTCCAGTGTTTTTGCCTGTGAAATCCCATGGACAGGGAAGCCTGTTGAGCTATAGTCCACGGAGTTGAAACAGTCAGTTACCACTTAGCAACCAAACTACTAGGTAAGTCATGTTTTTAGTTGGTAGCATTAAGTCCTATTTTTCCTATTGCCTTGGAAGTTGAGTTTGTCTAAATACAAATTCACAAAAATTTATCTCAAATAAGTGAAACAGTGAAATAAAAATATGAAATGACCCTCAATCTAACAAATATTATGCAAACACTTAAATTATAGGGTAGGGTAAAGCCCATTACTCATATCAGATACCAGGAAGTCATTTACCACAGACTGAAGTACCCAGGCCATCTGCAAGTGACTATCCAACTTACAAAACTTCTTTTTTTAACTTAAAGTCATTACAAATCTCATAAACTGTCTTGATAGATGAAGACATGTACATGGAGAGTTATACACATATTTGTAGTATAAGTATCCAGTTAGCTTTTAGAAATTGTTTCTGCTTGTGTAGAAACAGATGTATTCCAGATATACTTTATTATCCTATACTATGCTACGGTATATATTTATCAAGCAACAGACACATTCAAACATCTTGGCCACAACATCCCAAGTTCCTTTACACAAATTATCTTATATACACATATGACAATTGTCTCATTTGATCAAACATTTGTTGTTGTTTTTCTTTTTACTTTCAGGAAGACCTACTACCTTATCAGAGACAATGGGGAAAGCTGATGTGTGGCTCATTCGAAGCTACTGGGATTTTTCATTTCCTCGTCCACAACTACCAAATGTTGAATTTGTTGGAGGGCTCCACTGCAAACCTGCCAAGCCCCTGCCTAAGGTCACCTACTCCTCCTTGTTGTTCTTTGTGAACTTTGTGTTTTCAATAGGAACATTCTGTGTTCTTTATTTAGAACGTTTGATTACAGGTAGTCAGATACGGGAACCTGGATAAAGTGACCTTCCACCTAGAAAGTGATGTATTTCTATATCAACACAACTATCTGAATTTCATTATCATTACAGAATAAACTAGAGAACATGGGACACTTTGAAAATACATCAATTAAATTACAATTTTATTATTCAACACATAGAGAAGCATCATTCATTAAAGGACACATATTTTTATATAAAAATATATATTTTATATGAAAATAATAGTCATATTATCATCTGGTGATGCCATCCAACCATCTTATCTCACTATAATCAGTTACATTATAATTGTATTATCATTATTATAGGATAATTTTGTATATAGCATATTCCAGAAGTGAGTGCTAATATAGGCAAGTGGTGTAGGCACAGTTTCTACCACCTGACAGTCCACCTGGAATGATAAAACACAATCAAGTTGTAAAAAATGTTATAATATGGCAAGACCAAAGTGCTAAAGAAATATTCAGCATGAATCATATAAAGTATCTCTGATCCATAGATAATTATGAGATCTGAAGGATGCTCAGGAATAAACAGAGGAATAGGGCAGGGGTGGAAGAAGATATGGGCTTCCCTCTTAGCTCAGTTGGAAGAAGATATAAAAGAAAGGTAGGTGGAGTAGTGATGACAGTTGCCCAAAGTCCAAGTTTAGTCTAGATAGAAAAAGGCTGAATAAAGAAGAAGATGATGCTGTAGAGGTAAGTTGAAAACAGATAATTATAAACATTTGAAACATCTAGTAGGGCCATTGGGAAGAATAGTGAAAGGATTAAGAAAGAAAGAAAGAGATGACGGCGGTGGTTTAGTCTCTAAGTTGCGTTGGACTCTTGCAATCACATGGACTGTAGACTGCTAGGCTCCTCTGTCCATGGGATTCTCCAGTGTGAATACTGGAGCGGGTTGCCATTTCCTTCTCCAGAGGATCTTCCCAACCCAGGAATCAAAGACAGGTCTCCTGCATTGCAGGCAGACTCTTTACCGACTGAGCTATGACGAAAGCCCTGAGAAAGAGATAGTCATATATTATTTAAAAATTAAAAGCAAGATGTAGTCACTGGGTTGGATTGTAAATGGTAAAGCATAGGAAGAGACCGTTTAGCAGATTATTGCTACTACTACTACTAAGTCGCTTCAGTCGTGTCCGACTCTGTGCGACCCATGGACTGCAGCCTACCAGGCTTCTCTGTCCATGGGATTCTTGAGGCAAGAACACTGGAGTGGTTTGCCATTTCCTCCTCCAAAGATTATTGTTAGATATAGACAATAATGAGTGAAAACTAGAGTACGGTGTTCACAGAGATATCACATTAACTCATTTTTTCCTTTATTTTAAATTAATTAATTTATTTTAATTGGAGGATAATTACTTAACTTCTTTGTGATGGGTTTTGCCATACATTGACATGAATCAGGATGATTTACTTTAATTAAATCTCTGGGCTGGGAATAAAAACATACATTTATATGTACATTCATTTATATTGTTGGAAATGGGCATTTATTTTAGTTAGTGCTATGGTGAAAAGCAGGAGAAGGCAATGGCACCCCAAACCAGTACTGTTGCCCGGAAAGTCCCATGGATGGAGGAGCCTGATAGGCTGCAGTTCATGGGGTCGCTAAGAATCGGACACGACTGAGCGACTTCACTTTCACTTTTCACTTTCATGCATTGGAGAAGGAAATGGCAACCCATTCCAGTGTTCTTGCCTGGAGAATCCCATGGACCGAGAAGCCTGGTAGGCTGCAGTCCATGGGGTCGCACAGAGTCGGACACGACTGAAGCGACTTGGTGGCAGCGGCGGTGGTGAAAAGCCTTAAAACCTACAAAAATACTTTAGTATTTCATCTTCTTCATCTGATCTCCAAAGACTTAAAAGTTCCTAACATTACAAAAGTTTATATTAAATGCTGCTGCTGCTAAGTCACTTCAATCATGTCTGACTTTTTGTGACACTATGGACTGTAGCCCAACAGGCTCCTCTGTCCATGGGATTCTCCAGGCAAAAATACTGGAGTAGGCAGCCATTCCCTTCTTCAGGGGATCTTCTCGACCCAGGGATCAAATCCTGGTTTCCTGCACTCCAGGCAGATTCTTTACCATCTGAACCGCTAGGAAAACCCAAACAGTGCTAAATTATACTAAATCAGATACAAAAAAAAAAAATTTACTTAGAAAATAACAAATATAATAAGATCACAGTTTTCTTGAAGATTAAAAAAGCATAAGCTAGAATTACAATTTTCAGGATATATATCATAGTGTATTATTTGATTATAGGATAGAGTAAGGATTAAAATGACAGCACACATTTTAGCATAACGTCTTCAAGGTCCACCCATGTTGTCGAAAATGGCAGGATTTCCATCTTTCTCGTGGGTGAATGACATTTCATTCGGAGCACGTGTGTCTATGTGTGTGTGTGTGTGTGTGTGTGTGTGTTCATATCTGTGTGTATCTATGGAAACATCTTTAAGTAATTCATCCATTGGTGGGCACTTAAGTTTCTTCCCTTAGCTAATTGTGAATAATGCTGCAGTCAACATGGAGCACATATACCTCTTCAATATCCTGTTTTTATTTCCTTTGACTATATACCCAGAGGTAGAATTGCTGGATCATACAATAGATCTATCTTTAATTGTTTTAGGAACCTTAAATTTATGTTCCATAAGGGCTAAACCAATTTACATTCCCACTGAGAGTGTACAAGCATTCACTTTTCTCCACATTCTCACAACACTTTTCTCTTCTTGGTTATAGACTTTCTAATTGGGGTGAGGTAATATCTGATTGTGATTTTGAAATACATTTCCCTGATGATTACTGATGTTGAGTATCTTTTCCTATACCTGGTGACCATTTGGAAATCTTCTTTGTAAAGTGTCTATTTTGTTCATCTGCCCATTCCTTAATTGAATTTTGTTGTATGAATTGTGCATATATTCTGTATCTTAACCCCTCATTCAATATGTGGTTACGAAACTTTTCTTCCATTCTGTAGATCACATTTTCGTCTTGTTGATTATTTCTTTTGCTGTGCAGAAGCTTTTAAGCTCGTTGTAGTCC
The DNA here is from genome assembly GCF_002263795.3 of Bos taurus. Lineage (NCBI taxonomy): Eukaryota > Metazoa > Chordata > Mammalia > Artiodactyla > Bovidae > Bos > Bos taurus. Next base: position 84,397,919 of record NC_037333.1, on the reverse strand, counting down.
CACTTGTGATTTTTTCCTTTTGTTGTGGTCTTGATGTCATTAAAAAAAAAACATCATTTTCAAGACCAGTGTCAAGGAGTTTTATCCTTATATTTTCTTTTAGGGATGTTATGGTATCTGGTCTTATGTTTAAGTTATTGACTCATTTTGAGTTGTTTTTGTGAGTGGGATAAGATAGAGGTCTCGTTTTTTGCTTTTTTGTTTTTTTCGTATGTTTATCCAGTTTTTTCAGAAAAGAAAGAAGTGACTAACATTTCCACAATTGGTGTTCTTGTTCCCCTTGCTCCCTTGTTGAATATTAGTTGAACCCTGTATGCTGTTCCATGGTCTATGTGTCTATTTGGGGGACAGTACACTATTATTTGAAATACTGAAACTTTGTGGTAAATGTGAAATTTCAAGGTGTGATTCTTTTGGCTTTTGGGGTATACCAGACCACCTGACCTGCCTCTTGAGAAACCTGTATGCAGGTCAGGAAGCAACACTTAGAACTGTACATGGAACAACAGACTGGTTCCAAATAGGAAAAGGAGTACATCAAGGCTGTATATTGTCACCCTGCTTATTTAACTTCTATGCAGAGTACATCATGAGAAACGCTGGGCTGGAAGAAGCACAAGCTGGAATCAAGATAGCTGGGAGAAATCTTAATAACCTCAGATATGCAGATGACACCACGCTTATGGCAGAAAGTGAGGAGGAACTAAAAAGCCTCTTGATGAAAGTGAAAGTGGAGAGTAAAAAAGTTGGCTTAAAGCTCAACATTCAGAAAACGAAGATCATGGCATCTGGTCCCATCACTTTATGGGAAATAGATGGGGAAACAGTGGAAACAGTGTCAGACTTTATTTTTCTGGGCTCCAAAATCACTGCAGATGGTGACTGCAGCCATGAAATTAAAAGACGCTTACTCCTTGGAAGGAAAGTTATGACCAACCTAGATAGCATATTCAAAAGCAGAGACATTACTTTGCCAACAAAGGTCTGTCTAGTCAAGGTTATGGTTTTTCCTGTGGTCATGTATGGATGTGAGAGTTGGACTGTGAAGAAGGCTGAGAGCCGAAGAATTGATGCTTTTGAACTGTGGTGTTGGAGAAGACTCTTGAGAGTCCCTTGGACTGCAAGGAGATCCAACCAGTCCATTATGAAGGAGATCAGCTCTGGGATTTCTTTGGAGGGAATGATGCTAAAGCTGAAACTCCAGTACTTTGGCTACCTCATGCGAAGAGTTGACTCATTGGAAAAGACTGATACTGGGAGGGATTGGGGGTGGGAGGAGAAGGGGACGACAGAGGATGAGATGGCTGGATGGCATCACTGACTCAATGGACGTGAGTCTGAGTGAACTCCGGGAGTTGGTGATGGACAGGGAGGCCTGGTGTGCTGCAATTCATGGGGTCACAAAGAGTCAGACACGACTGAACTGAACTGAATATGGTGGTTGCCAGTACTGAGAGGTGGAAGAACAGGGGAAATGTTGTTTAAGGATACAAATTTGCATTTCTTAGTAAATAAATACTAGAGATCTAAGGTATAGAGTAGTAGCTATGCATACATGCTCAGTAATGTCTGACTCTTCACGACCCTGTGAACTATAGCCAGCCAGTCTCCTCTGTCAATGGGATTTCCCAGGCAGGAATATTGGGGTGGGTTGCCATTTAAAATTTGGAATTATTCTAGTACAGAAAGTAACCTTTTTTTTTTAAATCAGAAAGGATCAAGGACCACAAAGCAAAATAATTCAGAAACAATTCCAGGCAAATATGGATTCACCAGGAGCTTTATTTAGTTAGAAGTGAATTACTCAAAAGCTGACCAGACCTGGAACCTTTTCCTCTGTGGAGCAGGTGCTCCCAGGGGGACTCACTGAAGTCATGTTGAAGTTTCTTCACCGCAGTTAGACATAGCACATCCATCTGTGACATTAATTATGCAAGTTCAGGACAAAGGCATCATATGCAAAGAAACACAGTCATATGGTTGCTCGAATAAGCAACTATACAAGTGTAACTTTGGATTATAAATAGAACTCACAGAACTATTTCATACAACTTCCAAACTATAATACTTGACTCCTCAAGTCAGTAGTTAGTAATTTAGACAGAGTTTGGAAATTATGACAAAGTTTAAGGTGAAGAATAGGATTACAGAACTGAACAAATGACATAAAGTGATTCAGATCATATTTTTTTTCATAGTGCTCATAGTCAGGAAATGAAATATTAATGAATAACCTAAATAATTCTCAAAAAGTCTGTCTGGAATAAATAAATGATTTAGCATAATTATAATAACAAAGAACCAAAGGGGGTTGAATCAGGCAAGTAACTTCTTTCCAAGAATCTATGTTAGTAATTAATATCAAGATTAATGAAGAGTCTGAGGATAATATAGTTTAATAATATTTCCTTGTACTGAGTACTGGCTCTATCTTATTTCCTGCTTATACAGAGACACATTGCACAAATATATATAATCGCAGAAATTGACTTCATATCACCTATTCTTTTCCCAGGATCTCAAGGATGAAAATGCTTTTTTTTAAAAAAAAAAATCATCATTATAAAAAATAATATAAAGTCCCTAAAAAAAATTTCTTTAATGATTTTTAGGTTGAAAATTTATTAGCACAACTGACCAAAGTCCAAGATATGAAGTTAATATGTTCAAGAGAATTGGGGGAGTGGGGTGGGTGAGGGATGGAAATCACTCTATTAGCTAACTGTATAGTATGTGAAAAGAATAATGTGAACTTTCTAATATAAAACCTGTCTACACATATAGCTCAGCAATTCCTTTTCTGGGTTTATTTCCAAAATAATTGAAATTAGGCTCCCAATGAGATATCTGTACAACATATGCATGAAAGCTTTATTCACAGGAGCCAAGAGGTTGAAGCAACCCAAATGTCCATCAACAGAGGAAGCAATAAACAAAATGTCATGTATACAAACAACGGAATATTACTCACCTTTAAAAGGAAATTCTGACACATGTCACAACATGAATGAACCTTACATTAAGTGAAAATAACTAGTCAGAAAAAGACAAATACTGTGCAATTCAACTTATAAGAAGTATCCAGACTAATCTCATTTGTAGAAACAGAGTAGAATGAAACTTGCCAAAGGCTAGAGAAAGAGGAAAGTAGAATTTCTTAATGATTATAGACTTCCAGTTTTGTCAGATAAAAAAGTTCTGGAGATTGGATGCACAATGTGAGTATTCTTAACACTACTATACTACACACTTAGGAACAATTAAGAAGTAAATTTTATGCCATGTGTATCTTACCACAATATTTTTGTAAGAAATCACTACTCTGATATCTCAAGACAATTTCTGATTTTCTCTCTTTAGTTGCTTGTAGCAATCCCTTCAATAATGTCTGTTATGCTACTGCTCTTTTGTGATGCGCATATTCTTTTTTCACAGGAAATGGAAGAGTTTGTGCAGAGCTCTGGAGAAAATGGTATTGTGGTGTTTTCTTTGGGGTCAATGGTCAGTAACATGTCAGAAGACAGAGCCAAGGTGATTGCATCAGCCTTCGCTCAAATTCCACAAAAGGTAGATACAATAACTTAATCACGGACAACTCTTTAATAAGTCTGTTAAACTCTGTAAAGATCTGATCATAGACATTTTCTATCAGAAAGGTAAATAATATGATAGCAGCAATTTATCTCATATATATACATATATATGTGTATATATAAACCAAAATATACATGGCAGGTGCTACGGCAGTACAGGGAGTGCCTTTCATCCATAATAATTTTAATTACTCAACATAGCAATAAAAAGAATGATATTTAAGAGACACAGTGTGAATTTTGGTGTTATTAATACAATGGTAGCATGGGCAAGAAGATTAACCAGTAAATTCTGCTTTGTCACTTGTTCCTTTACTTTGAAGTATTTCTGAGGACACAACACACATACAGATGCTCTCAGGAGTTAAATTTTAACAATAAATGTAGTCATGCAATATTGATTCAAGTCAAACAATTCCACTTTTCATTGCTTTTGGAAGTAGGGCTTAATAATTTGTAATTTAAGAGAACATACTTCTTCAGCAGCACTGATTAACTTATTTTTAAAAATTATGCTGTTGTTGTTTAGTCATTAAGTCATCTGAATCATTGCAGTCCCATGGACTACAGCATGCTAGGCTCCCCTGTCCTTCACTATTACCCAGGGTTTGCCCAGATTCATGTCCATCGATTTATTGATGCTATCTAACCATGTCATCCTCTGCCAGCCCTTCTCCTTTTGCCATCAACCTTTCCCAGATCAGGGTCTTACCAATGAGTTATCAGGTGGCCAGAGTATTGGAACTTCAGCATCAGTACTTCCAATGAATATTCAAGATTGGTTTACATAGGATTGACTGGTTTGATGTCCTTGCCATTCAAGGGATTCTCAAGAATATTCTCCAGCACCACAATTCAAAAGCATCAACTCTTCAGCGCTTAACCTTCTTTAAGGACTTCCTGAGTGGCTCAGATGGTAAAGCGTATGCCTATAATGCAGGAGACCTGGGTTCGATCCCTGGGTCAGGAGGATCCTCTGAAGAAGGAAATGGCAACCCACTCCAGTACTCTTGCCTGGAAAATCCCAAGGATACAGAAGCCTGGTAAGCCCCAGTCCATGCGGCTGCCAACAGTCGGATACGACTGAGAGACTTCACCTTATCTTATCTTACCTAACCTTCTTTACTGTCCAATGCTCATATTCATACATGATTACTAGAAAAAAATATAGCTTTGATTATATGGGCCTCTTTTGGCAGAGTGATGTCTCTGCTTTTAATACTCTATCTAAATTTGTCATAGATTTTCTTCCAAGAAGCAAGTGTCTCTTCATTTCATGGCTGAAGTCACCATCCACAATGATTTTGGAGCCCAAGAAGATAAAATATGTCACAGCTTCCACATTTTCCCCATATATTTGCTATGAAATGATGGGACCAGATGCCATGAACTTATTGCTTTGAATGTTGATTTTAAGACAACTTTTTCACTTTCATCTTTCACCCTCATCAAGAGTCTCTTTCAATTCAGTTCAGTCACTCAGTCGTGTCTGACCATTTGCAACCCATGAATTGCAGCACACTAGGCCTCCCTGTCCATCACCAACTCCCGGAGTTCACTCAGACTCACGTTCCTCGAGTTCGTGATGCCATCCAGACATCTCATCCTCTGTCATCCCCTTCTTCTCCTGCCCCCAATCCTTCCCAGCATCAGAGTCTTTTCCAATGAGTCAAGTCTTCGCATGAGGTGGCCAAAGTACTGGAGTTTCAGCTTCAGCATCAGTCCTTCCAAAGAAATCCCAGGGCTGATCTCCTTCAGAATGGACTGGTTGGATCTCCTTGCAGTCCAAGGGACTCTCAAGAGTCTTCTCCAACACCACAGTTCAAAAGCATCAATTCTTCTGTGCTCAGCTTTCTTCACAGTCCAACTCTCACATCCATACATGACCACAGGAAAAACCATAGCCTTGACTAGACGGACCTTTGTTGGCAAAGTAATCTCTGATTTTCAATATGCTATCTAGGTTGGTCATAACTTTCCTTCCAAGGAGTAAGCATCTTTTAATTTCATGGCTGCAGTCACCATCGGCAGTGATTTTGGAGCCCCCAAAAATAAAGTCAAACACTGTTTCCACTGTTTCCCCATCTATTTCCCATGAAGTGATGGGACCAGATGCCATGATCTTCATTTTCTGAACGTTGAGCTTTAAGACAACTTTTTCACTCTCCACTTTCACTTTCATCAAGAGGCTTTTTAGTTTTCTTCAGTTTCTCCCATAAGAGTGGTGTCATCTGCATATCTGAGGTTATTGATATTTCTCCTGGCAATCTTGATTCCAGCTTGTGCTTCTTCCAGCTCAGCGTTTCTCCTGATGTACTCTGCATATAAGTTAAATAAGCATGGTGATAGTATACAGCTTTGATGTACTCCTTTACCTATTTGGAACCAGTCTGTTGTTCCATGTCCAGTTCTAACTGTTGCTTCCTGACCTGCATATAGGTTAGCATAGTCAATGAAGCAGAAATAGATGTTTTTTCTGGAATTCTTTAGCTTTTTCTATGATCTAATGAATGATGGCAATTTGATCTCTGGTTCCTCTGCCTTTTCTAAACCCAGATAGAACATCTGGAAGTTCTTGGTTCATGTACTGCTCAGGCCGAGCTAAATGATTTTTGAGTATTTCCTTGCTAGCATGTGAAAGGAACATAATTTTACAGTAGTTTGAACATTCTTTGGCATTATCCATCTTTGGGTTTGGAATGAAAACTGACCTTTTCCAGTCCTTTGGCCACTGCTCTGTCTTCTAAATTTGCCGGCATACTGAGTGCAGCACTTTAACAGTATCATCTTTTAGGATTTGAAATACCTCAGCTAAAATTCCACTAGCTTTCTTCATAGTAATACTTCCTAAGGTCCCATTTTCTTCACACTCCAAGATGTGTGGATCTATGAGTGACCATACCATCATAGTTATCCAGGTTACTAAGACCTCTTTTGTATAGTTCTTCTGTGTATTCTTGCCACCTCTTCTTAATATCTTCTGCTTCTGTTGGGTCCATACCATTTCTGTCCTTTATTGTGCCCATCTTTGCATGAAATGATCCCTTGGGATCTCTAATTTACTTGAAGAGATCCCTAGTCTTTCACATCCTATTGATTTCTCTATTTCTTTGCATTGTTCACTTAAGAAGGCCTTCTTATCTCTCCTATCTATCCTCTGAAATTCTGCATTCAGTTGAGTATATCTTTCTTTCCCTTTCTCCCTTGGCCTTCACTCCCCTTCTTTTCTGCATTATTTATAAAGCCTCCTCAGATAACCACTTTGCCTTCTGGCATATCCTTTTCTTTGGGGTTGTTTTGATCGCTACCTCCTGTACAGTGTTACACACCTCTATCCACAGTTCTTCAGGCACTCTGTATATCAGATATAACCCTTGAATCTATTCATCACCTCCACTGTGTGATTATATGGGATTTGATTTCTGTCATACCTGAATGGCCTAGCAGTTTTCCCCACTTTCAATTTAAGTCTCTCTTCAATTCAAATCTGAATTTTGCACTCAGGTGCTCATGATCTGAACCACAGTCAACTCCAGGTCTTGTTTTGCTGACTGTATAGAGCATCTCCATCCTCGGCTGTAAAGAACATAATCAATCTGATTTCGGTATTGACCGTCTGGTGATGTCCATGTATAGAGTCATCAGTTGTTGGAAATGGATGTTTACTATGACCAGTGTGTTCTCTTGACCAAAGTCTGTTAGCCTTTGCCTGCTTCTTTTAGTACTACAAAGCCAAACTTGCCTGTTACCCTAGATATCTCTTAACTTCTTACCTTTACATTCCAATCCCTATGATGAAAAGACTTCTTCTTCATTATTTTGTGTGTGTGTGTGTGTGTTAATTCTAGAAGGTCTTGTGGGTCTTGCTGAATCAATCTTTAGCTTCTTCAGCATTAGTGCCTGGGGTATAGACCTTGATTGCGGTGATGTTGAATGGTTTGCCTTGGAAATGAACCAAGATCATTCTGTTGTTTTTGAGATTGCACCCAAGCACTCCATTTCAGAACTTTTTGTTGACTGTGAGAGCTACTCCATTTCTTCTAAGGAATTCTTAACCACAGTAGTAGATATAATGGTCATCTGAATTAAATTCATCGAACTTGTCCATTTTAGTTCATGGATTCCTAAGATGTTGATATTCACTCTTGCCATCTCCTGCTTGACCATGTCCATTACCTCGATTTCATTGGCCTAACATTCCAGGATCTTATGTTCTTTACAGCATCATACTTTCACCACCAGACACATCCACAACTGAGCATCATTTCTTCATTGGCCCAGTCACTTCATTCTTTCTGGATCTATTAGTAATTGCCCTCCACTCTTCCTCAGCAGGATATTGGACACATTCTGACCTGGACAACTCATCTTCCAGTGTCATATATTTTTGCCTTTTCATATTGTTCATGTGGTTCTCATGGCAAAGATAGTGGAGGGGTTGTCCATTCCCTCCTCCAGTGGACCACAGCTTGTCAGAACACTCCACTATGACCCATCTGCCCTTGGGTAGCCCTGCAGAGCATGGCTCATAGCTTCATTGAGTTACACAAGCCCCTTTACCGTGACAAGGCTGTGATCTATGAAGGGGATTAATAAATTATAAATAAGCCAAAATATTTATCTTAGGTGATTGACTGCATACTTTTTCCTCTCTATAATCAAAATGTGTAAAATTTAATAAAATAAGTTCTCATTTTAACTACTTGATATATGTAAACTCTTTTATAACAGTCAAAAATAAATAAATCACTGAATATTGAATTTGAAAATGAGCACTAGCATATAAAGAAAGCAAATGAATGTGTAGGTTATGTGTAATCTGCCACTGGCTTGTTGTATTGGAAACAAAACCAATTATCCATGGAAGAAAAGCTATGACAAACCTAGACAGTGTGTTAAAAACCAAAGAGAGCACTTGCCCGGAAAAGCCCATATAGTCAAATCTATGGTTTTTCAGTAGTCATGTATGGATGTGAGAGTTGGACCATAAAGAAGGCTGATGGCCAAAGAACTGATGCTTTTGAATTGTGGTTCTGGAGAAGACTCTTGAGAGTCCCCCGACTGCAGGATCAAACCAGTCAATCCTAAGTTAATTAACCTTGAATATTCATTGGAAGGACTGATGCTGAAGCTGAAGCTCCAATACCTTGGCTACCTGATGCAAAGAGATGGCTCATTGAAGAAGACCTTGATGCTGAGAAAGATTAAGGGCAGGAGGAAAAGGGAGTGACAGAGGATGAGTTGGTTGGATAGCAACACTGAATCAATGGATATGAATACGAGCAACTTCTGAGAGATAGTGAAGGACAGGGAAGCCTAGCAAGCTGCAGTCCACGGGATGCAAAGAGTTGAACACAACTTAGTGATTGAAAAGCAACAACAAAACAGTTTTTTTTTTTTTTAATATTTGAATTGGTCATTGAAAATCTCATTTGTCTCTGCCATCATGTGTACATAATTAATACATCAAATGTAGGTATTCCTGTGTATGTCTTTCTATTACTAGTTACCATTACTTAATATGCCTTCATTTCCTTACATGTCATATGGAAGACATGTAATTATATGTATCTTGGGTCAATTTAGAAATTATTAGTATAACTATGAAGTTCAACTCATAGAATAAGGTATTTCCTTTGCTTTTAACAGGTGCTATGGAGATATGATGGCAAAAAACCAGATACCTTAGGACCCAACACCCGGTTGTATAAATGGCTTCCCCAGAATGACCTTCTTGGTGAGACTTGTCAGAACAAATAATGAAAATATGAGTAACAGCCAAGCAGAGTGAGAGTGCTTCAACAGGAAACACACTTAGAAAGCAATTAATTATTGAAACACTGAAAAAGAAAACTTTACTAGTCTATTATAATTGTCTTTGCTATGAGAAAAAAAGGAGAACATATAAAAGTTGTCAGTTTATTCTATGTAGTCACATCCCTTATAGCTAGAATCTTTACTTTAGCTGTAATTACTTCTCACAGTGAACTTTTCAATAACTTCCTGGATTGTTGTTCTGTCTCTGAATTCTTTCATTATACTTATCATTTCCATTCTGTATCTTAAAAATAAGAACTCTTGTGCCATTACCAATGACTCGCTGCTGCTGCTGCTGCTGCTGCTGCTGCTGCTGCTGCTAAGTCGCTTCAGTTATGTCCGACTCTGTGTGACCCCATAGATGGCAGCCCACCAGGCTCTGCCAGCCCTGGGATTCTTCAGGCAAGAATACTAGAGTTGGTTGCCATTTCCTTCTCCAATGCATGAAAGTGAAAAGTGAAAGTGAAGTTGCTCAGTCTTGTCTGACTCTTAGCGACCTCATGCACTGCAGCCTACCAGGCTCCTCCGTCCATGGGATTTTCTAGTCAAGAGCACTGGAGTGGGTTGCCATTGCCTTCTCCCACCAATGATTCTCAATTTTCTGTGAAAAAAAAAAAAAGGCACAATCATTTTTGTGAAGCAATAACACACTTCATGGTAAAATTTAGCTTTTCCTTCCTCTGGTTCCAGTGCCACTACCATTATCTTTCTTTTCCCCTGACACCATTCCTATCAAACTAAATGGCTTCACTGTATCTTTAGGTGAATAAATTTCGGCATGTCCTCCTCTTTTTTTGCACATGTGGTTTCTTTACCCAGAATGCTCTTTCAAGTTGTTCCCCTGCCGATCCTGGATTCATTTGTGACGTTCAAGTGACTCAGCACTTCTTTCACAAACTCTGCATTTACCCCGTCAGCAGACATAGCCGTTTCTTCTGAGTTCTGAAAGCAAGTTAAAAGCACTTTCATATGCGTAATAATCTGTTATCTAAAAGATACTCCTCCATCCAGTGCCTTATAATACCCATTTCTCATTTTATTCTGAGTTATAATTAATAACCTTACTGAATTCACTCAATCCTAGGCCATCCAAAAACCAAAGCCTTTATAACTCACGGTGGAAGCAATGGTGTTTATGAGGCCATCTATCACGGGATCCCTATGGTGGGCACTCCTTTGTTTGCTGATCAAGCTGATAACATCGCTCGAATGAAATCCAAGGGAACAGCTGTCAGGTTGGACTTGGAAACAATGTCAACAAGAGATTTGCTCAACGCATTGAAGGAAGTCATTAATAATCCTTCGTGAGTATATATATATTTTTCTTTTTCTTTTTTTCTTTACCAGCTAATCTTTCTAGAGAAGTTCTCATCTGAAGGCCAGGGAGGCAGTGATGAGTCTTCACATAAGCACAATGAGGTGTAAGATTTGCTCAATGTTTTGAAAACAGACAAAAATAACAGGTTGTGAATGTCACATTAAGATTTTTTCATGGTTTTATGGAAAAAGTTTGTCAGTGTTTTAAAGATAGTGGAGAAATGTTGAAAACTTAATCATTAGAATGAGAAGAACCACTGAAATGGTAGTAGAAGGATTAAGAAGCATTGAGAACAAAGTTATTGTAGGGAACCATGAATGCTATGGATACTCATCTGCCCACTTTCTTTCAGCATGTGAACTTCTCAAATGTTTTAAACTCTTAAAAGATGGTTTATTTTCACTAAACCATCATGACATCATCCACTTCAAATTCCAATTACATTTAATATTCTCCAACTTTTCTATGCTAATATTTTGACTCCATCTCTGATAAATGATAAACAGCTATAACTTTCTAATTACCCAGTTTCAACTATGTATATACTATTTATAAACGTGGGTGTATTCTAGGGTTGTTTGTTTGTTTGTTTTTTTACTGTGGTCATTTTGTCTTGTTTGGAAGAATTATAAATCTAAACATAATTGACTTGGGAGGAGTATGTTGATATGAAAAAGTGAAAGTCTTGGTTTCTCAGTTGTGTTCGACTCTTTGGGACCCCATAGACTGTATCCCACCACTCCTCAGTCCATGGAATTTTCCAGGCAAGACCATGGGAGTAGGTAGCCATTCTCTTCTTTAGAGGATCTTGCTGATCCAGGGATCAAACCAGGTCTCTGCATTGCAGGCAGATTCTTTACATCTGAACCACCGGGGAATCCCATATATTGGGATATTCCTTTTTTTAAAAATTTTACACAATTTTTAAAGGTTATTTTCCATTTAAAGTAATTACCAAAGAGTGACTAAATTTCCAGTTTTGTACAACACCTCCTTGAGCTTATATTATTCCCAGTAATTTTGCCTCCTACTCCCCACCTGTGTGTTTCTACTCCCCCAAATCTGGTAATCAATAGATTGTTTTCTGTATCTGCTAGTCTGTAATAATAGTTTGATCCCATCATTGACAAATGGTAAACAACTAGAATTTTCTAATTTACTTTATTACAACTATGTAGATACAGCTTATAAATGTAAGTATCTTCAGAGTTCTTTTATTTGTGCTCATTTTTGTCTTATTTGGAATAGATAGTTACGTTGGGATATTCCTATTTAAAAGCCATATTTTCTAAAAACATATATATTTAATTTCCAAATCACTTCAGGATATACATGAATTTCAGTGACACAATTATTAATATCACAAATATGATGTATATATTCCCCCTTTTTTATCATAATGACTTTGTAAAGAAAATATTTTGAGAATGTATCGGTAATAGCAGCAAAGAGCATTTTGTGTTTTATAAGCAGTGTTATTTAAATTTAATTTTAGCACAGCTATTGTCGAAAGTGAGCAGCATAAAAAGCACTCTTTTTCTTTTTTTAAAAGAAACAAATCTTTCATTTGCTGTTTTTATGTAAATGTACATATCTCTAGTATATTTATATGTCTTTTTAATTTTTAATAATGTAATGTTGGGGTCAAAAATGAAGATATACTGATGTTCATGATATGCTACATGTTGTATTTACTAAAACAGTGTTCAGTTCAGTTCAGTTCAGTCGCTCAGTCATGTCCGACTCTTTGTGACCCCATGGATCGCAGCACACTAGGCCTCCCTGTCCATCACCAACTCCCAGAGTTCACTCAGACTCATGTCCATCGAGTCAGTGATGCCATCCAGCCATCTCATCCTCTGTCATCCCCTTCTCCTCCTGCCCCCAATCCCTCCCAGCATCAGAGTCTTTTCCAATGAGTCAACTCTTCACATGAGGTGGCCAAAGTACTGGAGTTTCAGCTTTAGCATCATTCCTTCCAAAGAAATCCCAGGGCTGATCTCCTCCAGAATGGACTGGTTGGATCTCCTTGCAGTCCAAGGGACTCTCAAGAGTCTTCTCCAACACCACAGTTCAAAAGCATCAATTCTTCGGCACTCAGCCTTCTTCACAGTCCAACTTTCACATCCATACATGACCACAGGAAAAACCATAGCCTTGACTAGACGAACCTTTGTTGACAAAGTAATGTCTCTGCTTTTGAATATGCTATCTAGGTTGGTCATAACTTTCCTTCCAAGGAATAAGAGTCTTTTAATTTCATGGCTGCAGTCACCAACTGCAGTGATTTGGGAGCCCCCAAAAATAAAGTCTGACACTGTTTCCACTATTTCCCCATCTATTTCCCATGAAGTGATGGGACCAGATGCCATGACCTTCGTTTTCTGAATGTTGAGCTTTAAGCCAACTTTTTTACTCTCCTCTTTCACTTTCATCAAGAGGTTTTTTAGTTCCTCCTCACTTTCTGCCATAAGGGTGGTGTCATCTGCATTGCCGAGGTTATTGATATTTCTCCCGGCAATCTTGATTCCAGCTTGTGCTTCTTCCAGCCTAGCATTTCTCATGATGTACTCTGCATAGAGGTTAAATAAGCAGGGTGACAATATACAGCCTTGATGTACTCCTTTTCCTATTTGGAACCAGTCTGTTGTTCCATGTCCAGTTCTAACTATTGCTTCCTCACCTGCATACAGATTTCTCAAGAGGCAGGTCAGGTGGTCTGGGATTCCCATCTCTTTCAGAATTTTCCACAGTTTATTGTGATCCACACAGTCAAAGGCTTTGGTATAGTCAATAAAGCAGAAATAGATGTTTTTCTGGAACTCTCTTGCTTTTTCCATGATCCAGTGGATGTTGGCATTTTGATCTCTGGTTCCCCTGCCTTTTCTAAAACCAGCTTGAAAACAGTGTTACTTTACACATATTAAGTAACTTCTTTATTGTAGTCTATTCCTATTGTATTAAAAATATATTTCCAGGATTACTGCAGTCTTTGCAAAAACCCAGTGCTCCTCCTGTGTTTTTGACAGTAAAGGGAGAAAAGTTACTTCCATTGTTATAACTACATTGCCATGTTGTAGCACTTTGTGATTTAAACTTCATGTGCTATATCTCTTTATTCTGCTTTCTTGTCTGTTAGTCTGCCATCATTTCAGCAGTAGAAACAAGTGTGTCTGCAATGCCTGAGAGTGAAATGCTGAGCCTTCTCCAGAATTTTTAGAACAAGAACCAGAACAACAATACTAGTAAACATTTACTGAGTGTCTACTGCATGCCAGGAATGCCTCTAAGAATCAATACAATATTATCAAAATAATTAGATAAGGTACTATTCCTAGCCATTTTATAGTACAATGAAAAACTGAGAAACAGGTTCTATCATGATTGAGCCCTCCAAAGTAAAATTAAAAGTTTAAAAATTAAAAAAGTTTTAAAATGTTAATAAAATAAATTAAAAAAATATAAGAGGAACAGAAAAAATAAAATAGCAGCCAACAAAGTAAGACTCAGGAATCAAACTGAGTCAATCTACTTCCATACTTTCAACCACCACTTCACTAATGTAAGATCAGCCCTGTCTGGACATGTCTCCAAACCTCATCACTGATTTACCTGCTATATCTAGATTATAACATTTGAAATACATCTATCAGGTCCATTAACAATTCTTTATGAGATAATTCAAACTTTGGACAAACATATTATGAAGTTCTTTTCTTTTCTTTCCCTTTGGGACAGCTCATTCCATTGTTTAGAATATACAATCTTGTTCTCCCCCATTTTCTTTCTTTTTTTTGTAGCTTGAAACGCTATGCATTTAAGAAATCCTAGCCCATAAGCTAATATCTCAATAATCACCTCAGAGAAAATTATGTTTTTCTTCCACTCTGTGTTGCACTCTGTTACCATCTGCAAGAAAATTTCACATATTTATCTATTATAGCTCATTCCATAAATGATAACTGTTTGATTTTCCTTCAGCTACAAAGAGAATGTGATGAGATTATCAGCCATTCAACATGATCAGCCTATGAAGCCCTTGGACAGAGCAGTCTTCTGGATCGAGTTTGTCATGCGCCACAAAGGAGCCAAGCACTTGCGGCCAGCTATCCATGACCTCACCTGGTTCCAGTACCACTCTCTGGATGTCATTGGGTTCCTACTGGCCTGTGTGGCAACTGCCATATTTGTCATCACAAAATGTTGTCTATTTTGTTGCTTGAAGTTTGCTAAATTAGGAAAGAAGGAGAAAAGAGACTAGCTGTATCAGACCTCAGCGCAGGGGTCCCCAACCCCTGAGATCTAATGGCTGATGATCTGAGGTGGAGCTGATGCAATAATAGAAATAAAGTGAGCAATAAATATGATGTGCTTGAATCGTCCCAAACCCATTCCTTCCTACCCCAGTCCATGGAAAAATTGTCTTCCATGAAACTGGTTCCTGGGGCCTAAAAGGTTGGGTACTGCTGCTCTAGCAGTTCTGCCTCATAGAACTCCTCATAGAACTCTCCATAAAACTATGTGGGTATGTATTGAAATTTATTGTTTTAATGCAAAAGTATACTAAAAAGATATGATTGAATTTAACTGGTTTTCACATATTGCATGTAGAAACAAGAACAATAAAAGTCTATTCATAGTATCCATATTATTTTGTAGATATTCAGAATTTTACCTTGATTTTTGTATAGAATTTTATAGCTTTTCCTTGCTATACAAATTGTTCAGTAATTGGAATTCTTTTGAAAGATTCACCCTTTAATTTTATTTGTGAGACTACTAATAGTTCTTCATTTTTACTGTGCATCCAGCCTCAACATCACTTCTTACCTAAAGCCATGGCAAGACACTAGCCTTCGTCCAGTTAATCTCATTTGCCTTTGGAGTGTTTGTGGAATTAGAAGTATAGCAACTGCTACATGCTTCCTTTTATAAAATTGAGATATTTGCAAAAACCTTTAATTTCATGACCTAATTCTCTTTTTGTCATCCACCTTTTATTCACCTATTATTTTCACTCCCATAATCAGCCTTTGCTAATGGATATAAGTTCTCAACTGTATGTTAAGAAAATTATAACCTGAACTCTATATTCAGGTTGAACTCTAAATTCAAAAGAGACTTTTGAATTTTCTTTCTCGCCAAAGCTACCTGAATATATCTATGATCTTATCTATGTTTACATATATATCTAAATCTATGTATATATTTACAATTCAGGACACAGCACCACTTAGCTACTTGCAGATATGATGAAAAATTCAATGGGTTTGTTGAACACAGACTGAATTATTTACTATTATATTATAATATGGGCTTCCCTGATAGCACAGCTGGTAAAGAAACTGCCTGCAATGCAGGAGCCCCCAGTTCGATTCCTGGGTTGGGAAGATTCGCCTGGAGAAGGGATAGGCTACCCACTCCAGTATTCTTGGGCTTCCCTGGTGGCTCAGAAGGTAAAGAATCTGCCTGCAAAGTGGGAGACCTGGGTTTGATACCAGGTTGGGAAGATCCCCTGGAGAAGGGAATAGCTACCCACTCCAGTACTCTGGCCTAGAGAATTCCATGGGCAGAGGAGCCTGGTAAGCTACAGTCCATGGGGTCCCAAAGAGCTGGATATGACTGAGCAACTTTCACTTTCATATTATATTATATCATAACCACGCTTTAGATCAGCATTTATCATTCTTTTGTCTCTTTCCTCAGGAAGCTATTGTGTCATCCCTCCCATAACACTTACATGTAAACGTTCAATCCCTTATCATGACAGAAAATATTATAGACGTTATTTTCTTTAAACCTAGGTCCACTATGACTGAAATAATCAGAAACAATGAGCACAATACAAACATCACATAAATTTTGTGAAAATATTGGTGAATCAAATGAAAACAATCTGAAGGTACTGATGAAAACTGTACATCAGAAAAGCAGTTTATAATCAAAATGTCCAGGTGAGGGAATGAATCTTGTCTTATTGGTCAAGGGGACCACCATCCACAACATATAACAAAACATTCATCAGCCTTAGGGATAATTTATTTAAAAAATGAAACACTGATGTTTGGGGAATTATAGGAAAATTTACCAAGAATTTCACATAGAACCCACCTAGATAATTGACACATATTTAAAGAAAAATAGAACTAGCAGAAAAGTAAGAAAGTAGAACCATATGTTTCCATAGTAGAAAATGTTTTTAAATCAAGCATATAGGCTTACAAAATTTTGCTCAAATCTATACAGCAGCACTTATAATAGACAAAGGGTTGGTAGTCACTGTGCAATAAGAAAGACTAAAAATCTCCAATGAAAAGTCAAGCAGTCTAATATGAAAATAAATGAAAAGTATGAACAGGAAATTCACAGAGGCGAAATAGCGAATGACATATAAAAGGTGACATGGAAAATCTGAGACATTGAAATTGTCAAAAAGTAATATTCCTACAAATAATTTGTAGAACAAGTAATCTGGTAGGACTAATTTTGAGGGAGTATAATTTGGAAATACCATTGAAATAAAATTTATGCACACTGTTTTATATTGCAACTCATCACCTAGTTATCTGTCATGCAGAAAGACTTGCACATGTTCATAATTACATACTGAATGTTCCCACTGGCACTTAAATGGCTATCAATTTGTGAACACACTTATCTACAACCTAGGTATGAGTTATACAGCCATGAAAGAAAACAGTTAAATTATGGGCAATATTGTTAAATATACTCCATGTCACATTACTAAACAAATAAAATGTTCCAGAAATTCTAAAAAAAAAAGCATGACACTCATCTTTGAAATAAAATTAAACATATTTTATGTAAATATATGTAAATGTGTGGACCACAGAGGAAATGATCTTTAGAATACACTGAATTTCCAATGAAGACATTTTAAATTTTTACTCTATATACTCCTTCATTACTTGACCTTTCACAATAATCTTTTCATTTATTAATTGTGTGATTTTAAATAATTAGTGAAATAAACATATAGATTCAAAATATTCAGTTCCTATTATCTTAAGATATTAAGTCATAAGATTTTCATATCATGTTATCAGTGTGTTAGTTTCACTCAGAATCCTTGAATTGAGGACTTCCCTGTTGGTCGAAGCGGCTCCCCATGTGGCTCAGTGGTAAAGAATTTGCCTGCCAATGCAGGAGATGCAGAAGACCTAAGTTCGATCCCTCAGTTGGGGAGATCTCCTGGAGGAAAAATGACAATCCACTCCAATATTCTTGCCTGGGAAATCCCATTAACAGACAAGCCTGCTTGGACACAACTGAGTGACTGAGCATGTACTTACACTGGTGGTCCAGTGGTTAAGACTCCAGCTTCCACTGCAGGAAGCACATGTTCAATCCCTGGTCTGGGAATTAAGATCCCCATCCCACATGCTGGGGCCAAAAGTAAAATAAAAAAAAGAAGAAAAGAAAAGAAAGCTACTGGAAATTCGGCATACTATCCAATATGTCAAACAAGGACTCTTTCTTTTTTTTTAGAACACCTTATATTTATAATTCCAATCACTTTTTAAAATTTTAACTCACATAGTCTACTGATTTTACTGTGGTTTTAATTCAATATTATATGAATTTTACAATAGTTAAGGGACCTCTGCTGGATTACATCTTTACTTATAATTATAGTGTTTTTGAGACATGGCTACAAATATTCTGCCAGCTCTCCCATCAAGTAATTCCCTCTCTCTTGAACTTTAGTAAATCTAGATGCTGTCTCACAAATGTTTCAGCCTAACCTCCAAGGCTCAGTTACAGAACACAACACAGATCTCTCTCTGCCTCTCTGTCTCAGTCGTTCAGCCTGTCTATGTCTCTATCTGTCTATCTATCTATCTATCTCACTATCTCCATTTCATCTCTCTGTCTGCCTACTCACCATGGAGGTCTGTAACACACTCAAAGTTTCCATGAGAAGTGACCACTTGTGGAAAGATACATACGAATGCCTAAGAAGTCCCAGTAGTTCCAGCCCTCCAGCAATTTGAGTCTTTTAAAAGCAATCACCAGAGGTCCTCATGCTTATAGCCCCAGTCACCATAAGACTGGAACCACGTGAGAAACCTATTACAAGAATCACCTGAATGAGCCCCACCAACACTCAGAACTATGAGAGATAAAAATAAACATTGCTCTTCTAAGGGCCATTTTTTGCACTAATACATAACCTAAACAGTAATCATGCTTTTATCATAATATCATAGTGATGATATACCTTAATAATGGGAAAATGTTAATGTTACATTTTGAAAGTAACTGTAACCCAAAAAAGGGAGTCACCATACCATAATGGTTAAGAGGTTGCACTCTGAACACAGACAGTGTGGATTTAAGTCACTGAAAAATTACTACATGAATTGCAATATTCATAGCAGCACTATTTACAATAGCCAAAACATGGAAGCCAACTAAGTGCCCAACAACAGATAATTGTCTTAAGATGTGGGATGTATATACAAATGAATATTACTCACCCTTAGAAAGAATAAAATTATGCCATTTGTAGCAACATGGATGAACCTAGAGAATATTATTCATGGTGAAATATGTCATTCATAAAAATACTATATCACTTATATGTGAAATCTAAAAAGTAATACAAATGTATCTATATATGAAACAGAATCAGATTCACAGACATAGACAATAAATTTATGATTACAAAACTGGAGAAGGGGAAAAACAAATTAGGAGTATAGTGTTACAAATATAAATTATTAAACATAAAATAAGCAATAAAAATCTATTGACTAGCACAGAGAATTATACCCAATATCTTGTAATAAATGATGATGAGTATAATCTACAAAAAATCTTGAATCATGATGCTATTTACCTAAAACTCAGACAAAGTTGTAAAACTACACTTAGAGATACACAGAGATATGATAGATAGGTTTACATTACAAACCAGGGGCTATTAAACCATGGCCTCTGAGCCAAATCCTGGTGGCACCCATTTGTTATTCTACCAGTGAGGCTAAATTTATATAACACAAAACTCACATTTTTAACCATTATAAATTGTATAATTCAGTTAATGAATTACACGATGTACAACTATCACCTCTAGCTACATCCAGAATCTTTTCATCTCCCAAAAGCAACTATGTACCCATTAGATAGTTACTTCCCATTCACTCATTCCTCAGCCCTAGCAAATTGACATCTACATTCCGTTGAATATATTAAAGAAGTAGAATGTAGAGAAATTTCACAACACCTTGAACCTCCCTCTTCTTAAATGGCAGCATGACATATTCCATGGACCAGCTCTTACCTGAAACAAGAATAACTAGTGGAAATTGTGTTTTAAAACAGCTATTTAAAGTGTCTAGAAAGTAAAGACACATTTATTCCAGAAAAACATTACAACAGTAAAACCCACCAAAATCCTGTGCCATTTAAACCTCATATTGCTCCCTCTCTCACTGTCTTTAATCAGAAAAATAGATTCTACCCTAAGTAGGGTCAGAAAGAACACAGAGCTCTCACTCCTTACAGTTCCTTTTGAGTGCTATAGTATTTACCCAGAACGGTCAAGCCACTTGCATTCCTCACACACAAACACACACACACACATCTCAGCTGTGTGTTACAGAGGCTAAGTTCCAGGCAAAAGTGGTCAACAAGGTTCTCCCTTCTTCCACCCAGCCACACTCAAAGGGCAAAGATTCTATTTAGGTACAACATACTGAGTATAGTGAATTGCAGATAGTCATTTCCTCAGCTCATTCATAGAATGCAGCTTCCATGATGAAAGAGGCAAACTAAAAATGGACACTATTATTTACACCTAAAAGAAGGATGTAACAGAGAGAGCAGTGTGCCACTGTCCATATCCCCAGCTCTGGAAGCCAAGGTTCAGAGAGTTTGATCAGAGGGAGATTCGAAGCATAAAACACAGAGCCCCAAGCTATTCTCCAGGCACTCATTTTATTTGAACCAGACTGTGGGAAGGTCAGGGCTTCCCTGATAGCTCAGTTGGCAAAGAATCTACGTGCAATTCAGGAAAACCCCAATTTGACTCCTGGGACAGGAACATCCGTTGGAGAAGGGATAGGCCACCCACTCCAGTATTTTTGGGCTTCCATTGTAACTCAGCTGGTAAAGAGTCTGCCTGCAATGAGGGAGACATTGGTTTGATCCCTGTGTTGGAAAGATCCCCGGGAGAAGGGAAGGCCTGCTGCTGCTGCTAAGTCACTTCAGTCATGTCCGACTCTGTGACCCCATAGATGGCAGCACACCAGGCTCCCCAAACCCTGGGATTCTCCAGGCAAGAATACTGGAGTGGGTTGCCATTTCCTTCCCCAATGCATGAAAGTGAAAAGTGAAAGGGAAGTCGCTCAGTTGTGTCCGACTCTTAGCGACCCCATGGACTGCAGCCTACCAGGCTCCTCTGTCCATGGGATGTTCCAGGCAAGAGTACTGGAGTGGGGTTCCATCACTTCTCCAGAAGAGAAAGGCTACCCACTCCAGTATCCTGACTTGGAGAATTTCAGGGACTACAGTCCATGGGGTTACAAAGAATCAACATGACTGAGCAACTTGCACTTAGTGGGAAGTTCAAGCCTATGAGTGCCCACAAACTATGAAAGAATTTGTTACTAAGAAGCTAGTTCAGTTCAGTTCAGTTCAGTTCAGTCGCTCAGTCGTGTCTGACTCCTTGTGACCCCAAGGATCGCAGCACACCAGGTCTCTCTGTCCATCACCAACTCCCGGAGTTCACCCAGACACATGTCCATTAAGTCAGTGATGCCATCCAGCCATCCATTCCTCTGTCATCGCCTTCTCCTCCTGCCCCCAATCCCTCCCAACATCAGAGTCTTTTCCAATGAGTCAACTCTTCACATGAGGTGGCCAAAGTACTGGAGTTTCAGCTTTAGCATCATTCCCTCCAAAGAAATCGCAGGGCTGATCTCCTTCAGAATGGACTGGTTGGATCTCCTTGCAGTCTAAGGGACTCTCAAGAGTCTTCTCCAACACCACAGTTCAAAAGCATCAATTCTTCGGCTCTCAGCCTTCTTCACAGTCCAAATCTCACATCCATACATGACCACAGGAAAAACCATAGCCTTGACTAGACGGACCTTTGTTGGCAAAGTAATGTCTCTGCTTTTGAATATGCTATCTAGGTTGGTCACAACTTTCCTTCCAAGGAGTAAGCATCTTTTAATTTCATGGCTGCAGTCACAATCTGCAGTGATTTGGGAGCCCCAAAACAAAGTCTGACACTGTTTCCACTGTTTCCCCATCTATTTCCCATGAAGTGATGGGACCAGATGCCATGATCTTTGTTTTCTGAATGTTGAGTTTTAAGCCAACTTTTTCATTCTCCACTTTCACTTTCATCAAGAGGCTTTTTAGTTCCTCTTCACTTTCTGCCATAAGGGTGGTGTCATCTGCATATCTGAGCTTATTGATATTTCTCCCGGCAATCTTGATTCCCGCTTATGTTTCTTCCAGTCCAGCGTTTCTCATGATGTACTCTGCATAGAAGTTAAATAAACAGGGTGATAATATACAGCCTTGACGAACTCCTTTTCCTATTGGGAACCAGTCTATTGTTCCATGTCCAGTTCCAACTGTTGCTTCCTGACCTGCATACAAATTTCTCAAGAGGCAGGTCAGGTGGTCTGGTATTCCCATCTCTTTCAGAAATGTCCACAGTTTATTGTGATCCACACAGTCAAAGTCTTTGGCATAGTCAATAAAGCAGAAATAGATGTTTTCCTGGAACTCTCTTGCTTTTTTCATGATCCAGCGGATGTTGGCAATTTGATCTCTGGTTCCTCTGCCTTTTCTAAAACCAGCTTGAACATCAGGAAGTTCACGGTTCACATATTGCTGAAGCCTGGCTTGGAGAATTTTGAGCATTACTTTATTAGCGTGTGAGATGAGTGCAACTGTGTGGTAGTTTGAGCATTCTTTGGCATTGCCTTTCTTTGGGATTGGAATGAAACTGACCTTTTCCAGTCTTGTGGCCACTGCTGAGTTTTCCAAATTTGCTGGCAGATTGAGTGCCACACTTTCACAGCATCATCTTTCAGGATTTGAAATAGCTCAACTGGAATTCTATCACCTACCTAGCTTTGTTCGTCGTGATGCTTTCTAAGGCCCACTTGACCTCACATTCCAGCATGTCTGGCTCTAGGTCAGTGATCACACCATCGTGGTTATCTGGTTCATGAAGATCTTTTTTGTACAGTTCTTCTGTGTATTCTTGCCACCTCTTCTTAATATCTTCTGCTTCTGTTAGGTCCATACCATTTCTGTCCTTTATCGAGCCCATCTTTGCATGAAATGTTCCCTTGGCATCTCTAATTTTTTGAAGAGATCTCTAGTCTTTCCCATTCTGTTGTTTTCCTCTATTTCTTTGCATTGATCACTGAAGAAGGCTTTCTTATCTCTTCTTGCTATTCTTTGGGACTCTGCATTCAGATGCTTATATCTTTCCTTTTCTTTTTTGCTTCTCTTCTTTTCACAGCTATTGGTAAGGCCTCCCCAGACAGCCATTTTGCTTTTTTTTGCATTTTTTTCCATGGGGATGGTCTTGATCCCTGTCTCCTCTACAACGTCACGAACCTCCATCCATAGTTCATCAGGCACTCTATGTATCAGATCTAGGCCCTTAAATCTATTTCTCACTTCCACTGTATAATAATAAGGGATTTGATTTAGGTCATACCTGAATGGTCTAGTGGTTTTCCCTACTTTCTTCAATTTAAGTCTGAATTTGGCAATAAGGAGTTCATGGTCTGAGCCACAGTCAGCTCCTGGTCTTGTTTTTGCTGACTGTATAGAGCTTCTTCATCTTTGGCTGCAAAGAATATAATCAATCTGATCTTGGTGTTTACCATCTGGTGATGTCCATGTATAGAGTCTTCTCTTGTGTTGTTGGAAGAGGGTGTTTGTTATGACCAGTGCATTTTCTTGGCAAAACTCTATTAGTCTTTGCCCTGCTTCATTCCATATTCCAAGGCCAAATTTGCCTGTTACTCCAGGTGTTTCTTGACTTCCTACTTTTGCATTCCAGTCCCCTATAATGAAAAGGATATCTTTTTTTGGTGTTAGTTCTAAAAGGTCTTGTAGGTCTTCATAGAACCATTCAACCTCAGCTTCTTCAGCATTACCAGTTGGGGCATAGACTTGGATTACTGTGATATTGAATGGTTTGCCTTTGAAACAAACAGAGATCATTCTGTCATTTTTGAAACTGCATCCAAGTACTGCATTTCGGACTCTTTTGTTCACCGTGATGGCCACTCCATTTCTTCTGAGGGATTCCTGCCCGCAGTAGTAGATATAATGGTCATCTGAGTTAAATTCATCCATTCCAGTCCATTTTAGTTTGCTGATTCCTTGAATGTCGACATTCACTCTTGCCATCTCTTGTTTGACCACTTTCAATTTGCCTTGATTCATGGACCTGACATTCCAGGTTCCTATGCAATATTGCTCTTTACAGCATCGGACCTTGCTTCTATCACCAGTCACATCCACAGCTGAGTATTGTTTTTGCTTTGACTCCATCCCTTCATTCTTTCTGGAGTTATTGCTCCACTGATCTCCAGTAGCATATTGGGCACCTACTGACCTGGGGAGTTCCTCTTTCAGTATCCTATCATTTTGCCTTTTCATACTGTTCATGGGATTCTTAAGGCAAGAATACTGAAGTGGTTTGCCACTCCCTTCTCCAGTGGACCACATTCTTTCAGATCTCTCTACCATGACCCACCCATCTTTGGTTGCCCCACGGCCATGGCTTAGTTTCACTGAGTTAAACAAGACTGTGGTCCTAGTTTGATTAGATTGACTAGTTTTCTGTAAGTATGGTTTCAGTGTGTCTGCCCTCTCATGCCCTCTTGCAACACCAACCATCTTACTTGGGTTTCTCTTACCTTGGGCATGGGGTATCTCTTCATGGCTGCTGCAGCAAAGCACAGCCGCTGCTCCTTACCTTGGATGAGGGGTATTTCCTCACCACCACCCTTCCTGACCTTCAACGTGGGATAGCTCCTCTGGGCCATCTTGCACCCGCGCAGCCATGGCTCCTTGAATGTGGGGCTGGTCCTCCCGGCCGCTGCCCCTGGCCTTGGGCATGGGGGCGTTGGGAAGCTCCTCCCGGCTGCCGCCCCTGGGCTCAGGCGTGAGATTGCTCCTGCCGGTCGCCGCCCCTGGACTCGGGCTTGGGGCATGGGGTAGCTCCTCCCAGCCGCCCCTGACCTCGCACGCGGGGTAGCTCCTCTTGGCAGTCCCCCCTGACCTCGGACGCAGGGTAGCTCCCCTTGGCCATTCCTGCGCCATCGCAGCCTGGCACTCTCGGCTGCTGCCCCTTACCTCAGACGTGGGGTAACTCCTCTTGGCCGCCACCCTTCGGGCATGGGGTCCTCCCAGCTTCTGCCCCTGACCTCGGACGTGGGGTAGTTTCTCTAGGCCACGCTTCGCCCGTTGCAGCCACCTGCGCTTAGCGCGCCAGTTGCAGCCGACAAATACAAGCTAAACCACTGGGAAGTTACCAGAAACCCTAGAAAACCAATGAAAGACACAGTTGAGAAGACCCTTTCTGAGGTCAGAACACACATCAGATGTTGAATTCCAAAGCATCCCTGCAAAAAAATCTGAACTTTTTGGGGTCAGATGCTGGAGCAATTTATACTTCCAAGATATTATCCAAAACTATAGCACAATCACCCAACAACTGGTGAGGGCTAACAGTTAAAAAGAGAGACAGTGAAAAGGAGTGTCCCACGTAACTGTTGTCAGCCCAGGGAATGTGTGTATGCCCAAGGCTGCACTCTCCAAGTAGTCATATCATAGCTTTAACATAGTAGAGGAAAAAGACTTCACTAAAATAGTCCATTCAGTTACTGAACAAATAGCAGTAAAAATACATGGACCTGGAGAGGATAAGTATTCAGACTTGCTATACTCTTATTATATAAATGTTACAGTTTAACAAAAACTTCACCATACATATAAATAAAAATGGAAACGTGACCTCCATGTGGGGGAAAAAACGCAATACAAACTGACTATGAGAGAGACTAATTGTTCAAACAGGGAAAAACTTCAAATTAGCTATTGTAATTGTATTCAATGACCCAAAGGAAACCATGAGAAAGGCAAACCATTCAAATAAGTGAAATGATAAACTAAATATATAATTTAGTGTGTGTGTGTGTGTGTATATAAACAATTGCGGGCTTCCCAGGTGGCACTAGTGGTAAAGAACCGGACTGCTAATTCAGAAGACATGAGAGATGTGGATTCAGTCCCTAGGTTGGGAAGATCCCATAGAGTAAGGGCATTCAACCCTCTCCAGTATTCTTGCCTGGAGAATCCAATGGACAGAGGAGCCTGGCGGGCTACAGTCCGTGGGGTCGCAAAGACTGGGACACGACTGATTGACTAACACTTTCACTTTCACACATGCTATTGAAATATCCAGTAGGAATTATGGAAATTATCTCTGAAGCACTGATAAGTCAGGTGAAATCTGAAGGATGTTCAGGGATAACACAAAGAGTCAGGCATGACTGAAGCAACATAAGAGGCACACAAGCAAATGACCATGAGACCATTGTGAATCCTTATATTACACCAAAATGGAGAACTCTGAATTCCTAAAAGCATGCAACCCACCTTCAGTAAACCATTCTTAAGATGTAAAGAGAAGTATAAAATAATGTCCTGTTCAATTGAATCTATAAGTCAGAGATTGTTGTTTTTCAGTCATTCAGTCGCATCTGACTCTTTGTGACCCCATGGACTGCAGTATGTCAGGCTTCCTGTTCTTCACTATCTCCCAGAGTTTGCTCAAACTCATGTCCATCTGGGTGGTGATGCCATTCAACCATCTCATCTTCTATCACCCACTACTCCTCCTGCCCTCAATCTTTTTCAGCAACAAGGTCTTTTTCAGTGAGTCAGCTTTTCACATCAGGTGGCCAAAGTATCGGAGCTTCAGCTTCAGCATCAGTCCTTCCAATGAATATTCAGGGTTGATTTCCCTTTAGGATTAACTGGTTCAATCTCCTTGCTGTCCAAATGACTCTAAAGAGCCTTCTCACAGTTGAAAAGCATCAATTCTTGGATACTCATCCTTCTTTACCATCCAACTCTCATATCCATACATGACTACTCGAAAAACCATAGCTTTGACTATATGGACCTTTGTCAACAAAGCAATGTCTCTGCTTTTGAATGTGCTGTCTGGGTTTGTCATAGCTTTTCTTCCAAGGAGCAATGTTCTTTTAATTTCATGGCTGCAGTCACTACCCACAGTGATTTTGAAATCCAAGAAAGTAAGAGATACAACGTAGGGGATAGAAATCATGTTTTCAAAAGTATCAAATGAAAATTTTAGAGTTGAAAATTACAATACTAGAAAAAAAATTTACTAGAGGGAGTCAGTAGTCAAGTTGAAGCCATGTTGAAAAAGCCAGCAAATTCAATATAGATCAATAAGATAATACAATCAAAAGAACAGAGATAAAAAAGAATAAAGAGAAATGAACACAAGGGCAGCAAATTGTGGGACATAATCCAATACACTAACATACACAAAATAGGAGTGCTGTAAGAAAGATAGGCAAAGCAAAATCTTCAAAAAATAATGGCAGAAAACATCCTAAATATGATGAATGATATCAGTCTACATATCCCAGGGTTTCAATCAATTCCAGGCAGGATAAACATGGGAGAGTCATACACAGACACTAGTGAAATGTTGAAAGCTAAAGATAGAAAATCTTCAAGCACTAATAGAAGATAATACAGCCATACCAGTAAATTCCTATAAGATACTACTTATATCTCATCAGAAACTGTGGATGCTCCATGGCAGTGAGATGATATATTCAAAGTGTTGAAAGCCAAAACCGTCAGCCAAAAAGTCTATGTCAAACAAAGCTGTCTTTAAAAACTGAGGGCAAAAAAGAGATAGTCCTTTGCCCATCCCACCCCCACAAGCCCCCGCCACCACCACCTCCCTCTGGCTCCCCTGCGTCCAGAAGATCCTCTGGTGGAGACGATGGCAATCCACTCCAGGATTCTTGCCTGGAGAATCCTAGAGGAGCCTGGCTGGCTATGGTCCACAGGGTCATAAAGAATCAGACCCGACAGAAGCAACTTGCCAGGCACATGCCTATCATATATTATACATGCACATATATGTTTGCTTTATCAAAAAACAAACACTTCCAAATATCTTTGGCTAAAACACTCCAAGCTCTTTTCCAAAAATTACCTAATATATGCATTTGACAATATTGTCACTTCCTCTCAGATTTGTTTTTGTTCTCCTTTCAAAAGGAGGGGGAAGACCCACTACAACATAAGACAATGATTGGAAAGCTGAAATACAGCTCATTCAAACCTACTGGGATTTAGAATTTCCTCTCCCAGTGCTACCAAATTTTGAATTTGTTGGAGGCCTGCTCTGCAAACCTGCCAAATCTTCACCTAAGGTATTCCTGTTTTGCTTTGTTTACTTTGCATTTTCAATAGAAATAATTGTGCATTCTTAATTTAGAATGTTTGATTAGAGTGAGTTGGATGCGAGAAGCTTGATAAAATTAACAATTAGAAACTCAAAGAAATTCCTATAACAACTCAAGTGTCTGACTTTAATTATTACAGAATCAAATGGGATACCTGGGAAACTTTGAGAATATATGAAAAAAAATGAAAGACTTCATTATTCAACACATAATAAAACATCAGACATTCATTAAAAGAATAATTGTTCAATGATTAGAATATTCCAGAAGTAAGTGCTAGTATAAAGAAATGGTGGCATAAAGCCGGCTTGTGCCACTTGGCACCCTACCTGGAAAGCCAGAATACAAGAAAGTCATAAAAATTTCATGCTCGGTATCATAATAAGGAAATTCCTACCCTGGTGGTTTAGATGGTAAAGAATCTGCTTGCAATGTGGGAGACCTGGGTTCAATTCTTGGGTCGGAAAAATTCTTACAGAATGGAATGGCAACCCACTCCAGTATTCTTGCCTGCAGAACCCCACAGACTAAGGAGCCTAGCAGGCTGAAGTCCATGAGGTCGCAAAGACTGGGACACGACTGATTGACTAACACTTTCACTTTCACACATGCTATTGAAATATCCATTAGGAATTATGGAAATTATCACTGAAGCACTGATAATTCAGGTGAAATCTGAAGGATGTTCAGGGATAAGTAAAAGGGATACGGTAGGGGTGGAGGAAAACATGAAAGAAAAGCAGGTAGAATAGTAATGACAGTTTCCAAGAAGTTCAAGCTTAGTCTAAATGGGAAGTGGCTGAGTAAGAGGCAGATGATGTTGAAGAGATGAGTTGAAGAGAGGTCATCATAAGGAATTTGAAAGATCTAATAGAAGAATTGGGAGAGAGTTAAAAGAGTTAAGAAAGGAAGAGATAGGATCACATTTTATTTTTTTAAATAATCACAGGATGTAGTCACTGGGGTAGATTGCAAAGGGCCAAGAGCAGAAAGGAACACCATTTAGCAGGTTTTCATTAGATATAACCAACAATGATGGAAAACTAGACTACAGTGTTCACAGAGGTATAACCACTCACTCTGAAAATCATAGAACCAACCTCCCATTGTTGCTGTAGGGAAAATTTTTTTAGTACATTTGAAAAATCCAAATAGTCACTGGCACATATTCAAGGATCTAGAAGAAATACTAACTGATGTTATTACTATTATTTTTTTTTGTTTACTATTAGATACTATCTAAACCTAATGTGTGCTAGCCATCTGTGCCTAATTATTAACTGAATCAAAATTGGTTTTCAATTACAACAAGATTGTAATTTTTTCCTGGTTAGTCTAGTTAGAGATTCTCATTTCTTTTCATCTTTTTGAAAACACAGAGAAAGATATATTCCACATGATATCACTTATATGTGGAATCTAAAATAGTCAAAATGTAAAAGCAGAGAGTAGTATGCTGGTAACCAGAAGCTGCCAAATATGGTCCACTGGAGAAGGAAATAGCAAACCACTCAGTACTCTTGCCTTGACAACCCCAGGAACGCTATGAAAAGGCAAACAGATAGGACACAGAAAGATGAACTCCCCAGGTCAGTAAGTGGCCAATATGCTACTGGAGATCAGTGGAGAAATAAATCCAGAAAGAATGAAGGGAATGTGCCAAAGCAAAAACAACACCCAGTTGTGGAAGGGACTGGTGATGGAAGTGAAGTCCAATGCTACCAAGAGCAATATTGCATAGGAACCTGGAATATTAGGTCCATGAATCAAGGGAAATTGGAAGTGGTCAAAGAGGAGATGGCAAGAGTGAACACTGACATTCTAGGAATTAGCAAACTAAAATAGACTGGAATGGGTGAATTTAACTCAGATGACCATTATATCTATTACTATGGGCAGGAATATCTTAGACGAAATGAAGGAACCATCATGGTCAACAAAAGAGTCAGAAATGCAGTACTTAGATGCAATCTCAAAAATGACGGAATAATCTCTGTTTGTTTCCAAGGCAAACAATTCAGTATCATGGCAATCCAAGTCTATGTCTCAACCAGTAATGCTGAAGAAGCTGAAATTGAACGGCTCTATGAAGACCTACCTTGGACAAGGGGTATCTCCTCACTGCCTCCCCTCCTGACGTTGAATGTGGAGTAGCTCCTCTCGGTCGGACCCTGGATCCGGCTGCGACGGACCACGCGGCAGAAGCATGAAGAGATACCCCACACCCAAGGTAAGAGAAACCCAAGTAAGATGGTAGGTGTTGTGAGAGGGCATCAGAGTGCAGACACACTGAAACCATAATCACAGAAAACTAGTCAATCTAATCACGCGCACCACAGCCTTGTCTAACTCAATGAAACTAACCCATGCCATGTGGGGCCACCCAAGACGGGCAGGTAATAGTGGAGAGGTCTGACAGAATGTAGTCCACTGGAGGTGGAAATGGAGAACCACTTCAGTATTCTTGCCTTGAGAACCCCATGAACAGTATGAAAAGGCAAAATGATACGATGCTGAAAAAGGAACACCCCAGGTCGGTAGGTGCCAAATATGCTACTGGAGATCAGTAGAGAAATAACTCCAGAAAGAATGAAGGGATGGAGCCAAAGCAAAAAGAATACCCAGCTGTGGATGTGACTGGTGATAGAAGCAAGGTCCAATGTCATGCATAGGAACCTGGAATGTTAGGTCCATGAGTCAAGGCAAATTGGAAATGGCCAAACAGGAGATGGCAAGAGTGAACGTCAACATTCTAGGAATCAGCGAACTAAAATGGACTAGAATGTGTGAATATAACTCAGATGACCATTATATCTACTACTGCAAGCAGGAATCCCTTAGAAGAAATGGCGTAGCAATCATGGTCAACAAAAGAGTTGGAAATGCAGTACTTCGATGCAATCTCAAAAACAACAGAATGATCTCTGTTCATTTCCAAGGCAAACAATTCAATATCACGGTAATCCAAGTCTAGTCCCAACCAGTAACGCTGAAGA
Source organism: Bos taurus (assembly GCF_002263795.3). NCBI lineage: Eukaryota > Metazoa > Chordata > Mammalia > Artiodactyla > Bovidae > Bos > Bos taurus. The sequence continues at coordinate 84,366,664 of NC_037333.1, read as the reverse complement.
AGCTGAAAGGTTCTATGAAGACTTACAAGACCTTTTAGAACTAACACCCAAAAAAGATGTCCTTTTCATTATAGGGGACTGGAATACAAAAGTAGGAAGTTAAGAAACACCTGGAGTAACAGGTAAATTTGGGCTTGGAATACGCAATGAAGTACGGCAAAGGCTAATAGAGTTTTGCCAAGAGAACGCATTGGTCATAGCAAACACCCTCTTCCAACAAGACAAGAGATGGCTCTACACATGGACATCACCAGATAAAACCAGATGATTATATTGTTTGCCGCCAAAGATGGAGATGTTCTATACAGTCAGAAAAAAACAAGAGTGGGAGCTGACTGTGGCTCAGATCATGAACTCCGTATTGCCAAATTCAGACTTAAATTGAAGAAAGTAGGGAAAACCACTAGACCATTCAGATATGACCTAAATCAAATCCCTTATGATTATACAGTGGAAGTGAGAAATAGATTTAAGGGCCTAGATCTGATACATAGAGTGCCTGATGAACTATGGATGGAGGTTCGTGACGTTGTAGAGGAGACAGGGATCAAGACCATATCCATGGAAAAGAAATGCAAAAAAGCAAAATGGCTGTCTGAGGAGGCCTTACAAATAGCTGTGAAAAGGAGAGAAGTGAAGAGCAAAGGAGAAAAGGAAATGTAAGCATCTGAATGCAGAGTTCCAAAGAATAGCAGGAAGAGATAAGAAAGCCTTCCTCAGCGATCAATGCAAAGAAATAGAGGAAAACAACAGAATGGGAAAGACTAGAGATCTCTTCAAGAAAATTAGAGATACCAAGGGAACATTTCATGCAAAGATGGGCTCGATAAAGGACAGAAATGGTATGGACCTAAGAGAAGAGAAGATGTTAAGAAGAGGTGGCGAGAATACACGGAACTGTATAAAAAAGATCTTCATGAGCAAGATAATCACGATGGTGTGATCACTCATCTAGAGCCAGACATCCTGGAATGTGAAGTTAAGTGGGCCTTAGAAAGCATTACTACCAACAAAGCTAGTGGAGTTGATGGAATTCCAGTCAAACTACTTCAAATCCCAAAAGATGATGCCTTCAAAGTGCTGTCCTCAATATGCCAGCAAATTTGGAAAACTCAGCAGTGGCCAAAGGACTGGAACAGGTGAGTATTTATTCCAATCCCAAAGAAAGGCAATGCCAAAGAATGCTCAAACTACCGCACAATTGCACTCATCTCACATGCTAGTAAAGTAATGCTCAAAATTCTCCAAGACAGGCTTCGGCAATACGTGAACCGTGAACCTCCAGATGTTCAAACTAGTTTTAGAAAAGACAGAGGAACCAGAGATCAAATTGCCAACATCTGCTGGATCATGGAAAAAGCAAGATCGTTCCAGAAAACATCTGTTTTTGCTTTCTTGGCTATGCCAAAGCCTTTGACTGTGTGGGTCACAATAAACTGTGGAAAATTCTTCAAGAGATGAGAATACCAGACCACCTGACCTGCCTCTTGAGAAACCTGTATGCAGGTCAGGAAGCAACAGTTAGAACTGGACATGGAACAACAGACTAATTCCAAATAGGAAAAGGCGTACATCAAGGCTGTATATTGTCACCCTGCTTATTTAACTTATATGCAGAGTATATCATGAGAAACGCTGGACTGGAAGAAGCACAAGCTGGAAACAAGATTGTTGGGAGAAATATCAATAACCTCAGCAATGCAGATGACACCACCTTCATGACAGAAAGTGAAGAGGAACTAAAACGTCTTTTGATGAAAGTCAAAAAGGAGAGTAAAAAGTTGGCTTAAAGCTCAACATTCAGAAAACTAAGATCATGGCATCTGGTCCCATCACTACATGGGAAATAGATGGGAAACAGTGGGAAAAGTGTCAGACTTTATTTTGGGGGGCTCAAAAATCACTGAAGATGGTCATTGCAGCCATGAAATTAAAAGATGCTTACTCCTTGGAAGGAAAGTTATGACCAACCTAGACAACATATTAAAAAGCAGAGACATTACTTTGCCAACAAAGGTTCATCTAGTCAAGGCTATGGTCCTTCCTGAGGTCATGTATGGATGTGAGAGTTGGACTGTGAAGTAAGCTGAGCACCAAAGAACTGATGCTTTTGAACTGTGGTGTTGGAGAAAACTCTTGAGAGTCCCTTGGACTGCAAGGAGATCCAACCAGTCCATCCTAAAGGAGACCAGTCCTGGGTGTTCCCTGGAAGGACAGATGCTGAAGCTGAAATTCCAATACTTTAGCCACCTCATGAGAACCGTTGACTCATTGGAGAAGACCCTGAGGCTAGGAGGGATTGGCGGCAGGAGGAGAAAGGGACGGCAGATGATGAGATGGCTGGATGGCATCACCAACTCGATGGACATGAGTTTGAGTAAACTCTAGGTGTTGGTGATGGACAGGGAGGACTGGCGTGCTGCGATTCATGGGGTCGTGAAGAGTGGGACAGTCTGAGCGACTGAACTGACTGATTGACAGTAGTTTAGAGTATCTTTTATTAACAATACTTTGGATTAACATTATCAAAATGGAAAATATCTAAGAGATCCAGTATGAATTTTGATATTATAATGGGATTGTGGGCAGGAAGATAAACCATCAAATTCTGCTTTGTCATTTGCTCCTTTTCATTGAAGGACTCTTGAGGACACAGTAAACATACAAATATTCTCAAGAGTTAAATTTTAACAGTAAGTGTAGTAGCACAAAGGCATTATGCAATAGTGATAAGAGTCTGGAAGGCATCATGCAGACTGTACTTGCCAGATAATCCTGGCCCCTTTCATTTCCCCTAAATTTTAAAGTAGCCCTATCAGTGTGCTTTGCACAGTGCTATTCAGAGAAAGGATGGTCAGGGCTCCCCAAGAGACCTCCAGATCCCATCCAGGCACAGTGACTTAGAGACAGAGAAACATCAGCCTCCCTGGTGACTTGGTCCTGACAAAGTCTGAATCAGGAGGATTGAAGAGAAGATGGGGTCCTGCCCTTAAGTAAACCCTGTGCATCGTAAGGTCTGGCCCTTAATGGAGTCTGCTTCCTACCTGTCACATTGCTCCTCCTGATTGAGGAGGGAGAGGGACTGTAAGAAGGAATCAAGCTTAAGGAAAGTGGCATGGAAAAGATTCAGCAGCCTCTTTCTCCATAAAATAGAGTGGTACCTTATTTTCTAATACATAAAATTCCCCTGGGGTCTTTGTATATTTTGAACTACTTTTATAATTTGTTTTCTGATATTGTAATCTTCTCCTAATGGCCTATGCTGTTTCTTTGCTGGTAGAGTTACTTTACAGTCCCAGAGCAAATAGAGGTTAAACACTATAAATTATAACCCAGTGTATGAGAATTGATTGGGAATTCCAAAACCCATACCTTACTTTTGTACTGGGCATAGAAACTACAGATTGCCACTCTCACTCCTTTGTGGTTCACTGTTAATGTGTTCCTGGTCCGCTGGATCAATTTTATTATCACAAAGTTGGAACTTTTACAACAGCCTTACTGATACTTAGAAATTACAAAAAAAAAAAGTCTTCTTTTATAAATGTAAACATCATTTGTCTATGCCATCATGTGTGAATGGTCATGATTATATTCCATAGCTGATTGAATACAGTAATAAGTATGTAAAATGTAAGTATTCCTACTGATGTCAGAGCATTAGTAGTTTTCGTTGCTTAAGATCACACATCCTTTCTTCCTTACATACCATATGGAAGACGTTTAGCTAGTTATCTTTTAATCTCTTGAATTCTAATGCTATAACTTTAAACTCATTGAATAAGGTATTTTTGTTACCTTAACAAGGTCTATGGAGACATGATGACAAAAAGCCAGACACCTTAGTACCCAATACTCATCTGTATAACTGAATTCCCCCAGAATGACCTTCTTGGTAAATATTGCCAGAACAAATCCTAAAAACACGATTAACAGCTGAGCAGAGTGATAGTACTTCAATAGGAAATAAACTTATCAAGTGTTTATTATAAAGACATTCAGAAAGAAAACTTCTGTGTTTTTACTTCCAGCACTAGAGGGGAGAAGGAAAACATATCATAGTTGGCACTGTATTTTACATGGTCACCTCCCTTATGCCCAAAATTAAAATCTCTTCATTTTGCCTATAATTGCCTCTAACAGTGAGTAGCTTAATGGGTTATTGTTCTACCTCTGAATGCTTTCCTTACACCTATTGGTTCTCCTGTGTAGGAGTATTTTAAATACTACTGATAAATAACTGCTCCTTATTTATTACCAGTGACTCTCCATCTTCTACAGAAATAGAATCCACATCATTTCCATGAATAGGTAGCATATTTCTTAATAAAATGAAGATTCTCTTTTCTTTGGTTCCACAGTCACTACCATTACCCTTTGTGTGATCTTGACACCATTCTTATCAGACTAAATGACTTCCTTAATCTTCTAGAGAATATATTTCTGAATGCCCCCTTTTTATGCATAGGTGGTTTCTTCTACCCAGGGTGTTCTTTAAGTTGTTCATCTGCCAATCTTGAATTCACTTGTGAAGTCCAAGTGACAAAGCACTTCTTTCATGAAGTCTTCACTTATCTCTCCAGCAGACAGGAGTTTCTGGCTGTGTGTTCTTTTTTTTTTTTTTTTAAACTTTACAATATTGTATTAGTTTTGCCAAACATGGAAATGAATGCACCACAGGTATACCTGTGTTCCCCATCCTGAACCCTCCTCCCTCTTTCCTCCCCATACCCTCCCTCTGGGTCGTCCCTGTGCACCAGCACCAAGCATCCAGTATCGTGCATCGAACCAGGACTGGTGACTCGTTTCATACATGGTATTATACATGTTTCAATGCCATTCTCCCAAATCTCCCCACCCTCTCCCTCTCCCACAGAGTCCATAAGACTGATCTATACATCAGTGTCTCTTTTGCTGTCTCGTACACAGGGTTATTGTTACCATCTTTCTAAATTCCATATATATGCATTAGTATACTGTATTGGTGTTTTTCTTTCTGGCTTACTTCACTCTGTATAATAGGTTCCAGTTTCATCCATCTCATTAGAACTGATTCAAATGTATTCTTTTTAATGGCTGAGTAATACTCCATTGTGTATATGTACCACGGCTTTCTTATCCATTCATCTGCTGATTAAATGCAGTTTCCTGTGTGTAACCATCTGTTATCTTAAAAACATTGCTTTTTACAGTGCCTTATAATGCCCATTTCTCATTTTATTCTGAATTATAATTAATAATTTTACTGAAAGTCACTCAACGCTAGGTCATCCAAAAACCAAAGGCTTTATAACTGATGGTGGAACCAGCGGCACTTACGAGGCCATCTGCCATGAGATCCCTATGGTGAGCTTTCCTATGTTTGCTGATCAACCTGATAACTTTGCCTGATGGACCACAGCACACCAGGCTTCCCTGTCCTTCACCATCTCCCAGAGTGTGCTCAAACTCATGTCCATTGAGTTAGTGATGCTATCCAACCATCTCATCCTCTGTCGTCTCCTTCTGCTTTAACTCCCAACTGTCATCATTAGGCAGATCATTCAGACAAAAAAATCAGTATGGCAATAGTGATCATAAATTATACAATTGACCAGTCAAACTTAATTGATATCTTTAGTATTAATACATTACACTAAAAAAAATCGGAACACACATCTTCAGTCTTTGCAAACTGCAGGATTTCTGCTGCTTTTTCATTTTAGTCCAGAACTTTCCCAAAATACTTTACATGGGTTTGCACTTGGTCATTTATTGTTTTTGCTGTTTCTGTGCGGGACACAATTGTTGTGACCTCATAACCCTCCACCTTGTTGATGTCACCTTATCTCTAATTCTGTGTCAAAGCGACTGCAGACTCAAGAGCCTCTCACTTGCTATTGTTTTACACTAGTTAGTCTTCTTTCTCACAGAATATAATTGATGTGTGTGTACAAGATGGGTGACAGCACTGGCAAATGAATACTAAACACACTGTATAATCTCGAAGTGTTCTGCACTTTGCCTTTTCACTTGATTTCCACATCTGCTGACTATTCATGTAATCTACTTTTTTAAGGAATAGGAGTTATACTTTAACTTCTGGTTGATGACTTCTGGATATAAGCCTGAGCAATAGCAAAAGTTTACAGTAATTAATTTTAAAGGACTGCATATGAGCAAGATGTCTATGAAAAGGCTCTCGCTTCTGCTGCTGCTACAGCTGACTTGCTACTTTAGCGGTGGGAGTTGTGGAAAGGTGCTGGTATGGCCAGTGGAATTTAGTCACTGGCTGAATATAAAGACAATTCTGGAGGAACTCGTCACGAGGGGTCATGAGGTGACTGTTCTGATATCTTCAGCTTCCACTATTCCTAATTCCAGCAAACCATCTACTATGAAATTTGAAACTTTTCCTGTATCTTTAACAAAAAGTGATTATGAGAATTTTATGGAACGTATTCTTGAGGAACTGACGTATGTGGCGAAAGATTCCTTTTGGTCCTATCTTTCAACAGTGAAAAATGTATTTTGGGAATTTTTTGATATTGCTTTACGTATGTGTGAAGATGCTGTTTCCAACAAGAAATTAATGACAAAACTGCAGGAATCAAGGTTTGATATCCTTATTGCAGATGCTGTTGGACCCTGTGGTGAATTGCTGGCTGAATTACTTAAAATACCATTTGTGTACAGTCATTACACCTCACCTGGCCACATAATTGAGAAGAAGAGCGGAAGACTTCCATTCCCACCATCTTATGTACCTGTTATGTTTTCAGAATTAAGTGATCGCATGACATTCTTAGAGAGGATAAAAAATATGTTATATGCACTTTACTTTGACCTTTTCTTTATGACATACAAAGAGAAGAAGTGGAATCAGTTTTACAGTGAAGTACTAGGTAAGTTGGGCTTCCTGATAGCTCAGTGTGGTAAAGAATCTACCTGCCAATGCAGGAGACACAGGTTTTATCCTTTGGTCAGGAAGATCCCTTGGAAAAGGAAATGGCATTCCATTCCAGTGTTTTTGCCTGTGAAATCCCATGGATAGGGAAGCCTGTTGAGCTATAGTCCATGGAGTTGAAAGAGTCAGTTACCACTTAGCAACCAAACTACTAGGTAAGTCATGTTTTTAGTTGGTAGCATTAACTCATATTTATCCTAGTGCCTTGGAAGTTGAGTTTGTCTAAATAGAAATTCACAAAAATTTATCTCAAATAAGTGAAACAGTGAAATAAAATATGAAATGACCCTCAATCTAACAAATATTATGCAAACACTTAAATCATAGGGTAGGGTAAAGCCCATTACTCATATCAGATACCAGGAAGTCATTTACCACAGACTGAAGTACCCAGGACATCTGCAAGTGACTATCCAACTTACAAAACTTCTTTTTTTAACTTAAAGTCATTACGAATCTCATAAACTGTCCTGATAGATGAAGACATGTACATGGAGAGTTATACACATATTTGTAGTATAAGTATCCAGTTAGCTTTTAGAAATTGTTTCTGCTTGTGTAGAAACAGATGTATTCCAGATATACTTTATTATCCTATACTATGCTACGGTATATATTTATCAAGCAACAGACACATTCAAACATCTTGGCCACAACATCCCAAGTTCCTTTACAAAAATTATCTTATATACACACATGACAGTAGTCTCATTTGATCAAACATTTGTTGTTGTTTTTCTTTTTACTTTCAGGAAGACCTACTACCTTATCAGAGACAATGGGGAAAGCTGATATGTGGCTCATTCGAAGCTACTGGGATTTTTCATTTCCTCGTCCACGACTACCAAATGTTGAATTTGTTGGAGGGCTCCACTGCAAACCTGCCAAGCCCCTGCCTAAGGTCACCTACTCCTCCTTGTTGTTCTTTGTGAACTCTGTGTTTTCAATAGGAACATTCTGTATTGTTTATTTAGAACATTTGATTACAGGTAGTCAGATATGGGAACCTGGATAAAGTGACCTTCCACCTAGAAAGTGATGTATTTCTATATCAACACAACTATCTGAATTTCATTATCATTACAGAATAAACTAGAGAACATGGGACACTTTGAAAATACATCAATTAAATTACAATTTCATTATTCAACACATAGAGAAGCATCATTCATTAAAGAACACATATTTTTGTATAAAAATATATATTTTGTATGAATAATAATAGTTACATTATCACCTGGTGATGCCACCCAATCATCCTATCTCACTATAATAAGTTACATTATAATTGTATTATCATTATTAGAGGATAATTTTGTATATAGCATATTCCAGAAGTGAGTGCTAATATAGGCAAGTGGTGTAGGCACAGTTTCTACCACCTGACAGTCCACCTGGAATGATAAAACACAATCAAGTTGTAAAAAATGTTATAATATGGCAAGACCAGAGTGCTAAAGAAATATTCAGCATGAATCATATAAAGTATCTCTGATCCATAGATAATTAGGAGATCTGAAGGATGCTCAGGAATAAACAGAGGAATAGGGCAGGGGTGGAAGAAGATATGGGCTTCCCTCTTAGCTCAGTTGGAAGAAGATATAAAAGAAAGGTAGGTGGAATAGTAATGACAGTTGCCCAAAGTCCAAGTTTAGTCTAGATAGAAAAAGGCTGAATAAAGAAGAAGATGATGCTGTAGAGGTAAGTTGGAAACAGATAATTATAAACATTTGAAACATCTAGTAGGGCCATTGGGAAGAATAGTGAAAGGATTAAGAAAGGAAGAGATGACGGCGGTGGTTTAGTCTCTAAGTTGTGTCCGACTCTTGCAGTCACATGGACTGTAGACTGCTAGGCTCCTCTGTCCATGGGATTCTCCAGTGTGAATACTGGAGCGGGTTACCATTTCCTTCTCCAGAGGATCTTCCCAACCCAGGAATTGAACCCAGGTCTCCTGCATTGCAGGCAGACTCTTTACCGACTGAGCTATGACTAAAGCCCTGAGAAAGAGATAGTCATATATTATTTAAAAATTAAAAGCAAGATGTAGTCACTGGGTTGGACTGTAAATGGTGAAGTGTAAGAAGAGACCATTTAGCAGATTATTGCTAGATATAGACAATAATGAGTGAAAACTAGAGTACGGTGTTCACAGAGATATCACATTAACTCATTTTTTCCTTTATTTTAAATTAATTAATTTATTTTAATTGGGGGATAATTACTTTACATTATTGTGGTGGGTTTTGCCATACATTGACATGAATCAGGACGATTTACTTTAAATAAATTTAAATAAATCTCTGGGTTGGGAATAAAAACATACATTTATATGTACATTCATTTGTATTGTTGGAAATAGGCATTTATTTTAGCTAGTGCTGTGGTGAAAAGCCTTAAAACCTACAAAAATACTTTAGTATTTCATCTTCTTCATCTGATCGTGAAAACCTTAAAAATTCCTAACATTACAAAAGTTTATATTAAATGCTGCTGCTGCTAAGTCACTTCAATCATGTCTGACTTTTTGTGACACTATGACTGTAGCCCACCAGGCTCCTCTGTCCATGGGATCTCCAGGCAAAAATACTGGAGTAGGCAGCCATTCCCTTCTCCAGGGGATCTTCTCGACCCAGGGATCAAATCCTGGTTTCCTGCACTCCAGGCAGATTCTTTACCATCTGAGCCACTAGGAAATGCTTGATTATGCTAAATCAGATACAATAAAATATTTACTTAGAAAATAACAAATATAATAAGATCACAGTTTTCTTGAAGATTAAAAAAGCATAAGCTAGAATTACAATTTTCAGGATATATATCATAGTGTATTATTTGATAATAGGATAGAGTAAGGATTAAAATGACAGCACACAGTTTAGCATAATGTCTTCAAGGTCCACCCATGTTGTCGAAAATGGCAGGATTTCCATCTTTCTCATGGGTGAATGACATTTCATTCTGAGCACGTGTGTCTGTTTGTGTGTGTGTGTGTGTGTGTGTGTGTGTGCATTTCTCTGTATCTATGAAACATCTTTAAATAATTCATCCATTGGTGGGCACTTAAGTTTCTTCCCTTAGCTAATTGTGAATAATGCTGCAGTCAACATGGAGCACATATACCTCTTCAATATCCTGTTTTTATTTCCTTTGACTGTATACCCAGAAGTAGAATTGCTGGATCATACAATAGATCTATCTTTAATTGTTTTAGGAACCTTCAATTTATGTTCCATAAGGGCTAAACCAATTTACATTCCCACTGAGAGTGTACAAGCATTCACTTTTCTCCACATTCTCACAACACTTTTCTCTTCTTGGTTATAGACTTTCTAATAAGGGTGAGGTAATATCTGATTGTGATTTTGAAATACATTTCCCGGATGATTACTGATGTTGAGTACCTTTTCCTATACCTGGTGACCATTTGGAAATCTTCTTTGTCAAGTGTCTATTTTGTTCATCTGCCCATTCTTTAATTGAATTTTGTTGTATTAGTTGTGCATATATTCTGGATCTCAACCCCTCATTCAATATATGGTTACAAAACTTTTCTTCCATTCTGTAGATCGCATTTTCGTCTTGTTGATTATTTATTTTGCTGTGCAGAAGCTTTTAAGCTTGTTGTAGTCCCACTTGTGATTTTTTCCTTTTGTTGTGGTCTTGATGTCATTTAAAAAAACATCATTTTCAAGACCAGTGTCAAGGAGTTTTATCCTTATATTTTCTTTTAGGGATGTTATGGTATCTGGTCTTATGTTTAAGTCATTGATTCGAGTTGTTTTTGTGAGTGGTATAAGATAGAGGTCTCGTTTTTTGCTTTTTTGGTTTTTTCATATGTTTATCCAGTTTTCTCAGAAAAGAAAGTGACTAATATTTCCACAATTGGTGTTCTTGTCTCCCCTGCTCCCTTGTTGAATATTAGTTGAACCCTGTATGCTGTTCCATGGTCTATGTGTCTATTTGGGGGCCAGTACACTATTATTTGAAATATTGAAACTTTGTGGTAAATATGAAATTTCAAGGTGTGATTCTTTTGGGTTTTGATAATGTCAACATTTTAACAGTATTATTCTTCCCGTCCATGTCACATGATGCCTTTCCATTTATTTGTGTTTTCTTCTATTTCTTACAATTTCTTATAGTTATCACTGTACAGATCTTTCACTTCACTGATTAAATTTATTTCTAGGTATTTTCTTGCTTTTGATGCTGTTGTGAATGGGATAGTTTTTTTTTCAGATGTCTCATTATAGTACAAAGTAATGAAACTGAATTCTATATAGCGGGATTAGGCATCCTTATTTTGTTTCTGATTAGAGAAAAAGCTTTCAAATGTTCTCAGTTGAGTATAATGTTAGTTTTGGGTTTTTTATATATGTTCTTTATTATATGTTCATTCATACCCTATATGTTGAGGGTTTTATCATAAAAGAATGTCATATCTTGTCAAATGTTTTTTGGACATCTGTTGAGATAATCAAGTTATTTTATAGTTCATTCTATTTTGCATCACAAAGATAAATCTCACTTGGTCTTAGTATATAATTCTTTTAATGTGCTCTTGAATTTGGCTTGTTGATATTTTGTTGAGAATTTTTGCATCAATATTCAATATGGATATTGACTTTAGTTTTATCTCCTTGCAATGTCCTTATCTATTTGGTATCATGATCGTGGTGATGACCTTGTAGGATGAGTTTGGAAATGTTCCTACCCTCCTCTTTAATTTTTAAAGATTTTTGAAGAACTGGCATTAATTATTCTATAATATTTCATAGAATACATCAGTGAAGCCATCAGGCCCTGGGCCCTTTGTGTGTTGATAAGTTTTTGATTACCAATTCAATTTCTTTACTTATTAGGACTGTTCAGATTTTCTACTTCTTCCTGATTCAGTCTTGGTAGGTTCTGTTTTTAAGTTCTCCATTCTTCTCATATATGTATTAATAATTTCTTAGCTTATAATTATTCATGGTAGTCTCGGGATCCTATCTAATTTTTAAGTATCAGTTGTAATGTCTCCATTTCATTTCTAATCTTATTTATTTGAGTCACTTTTTTTCTTGATTAGTCTAACTAAAGGTTTTCTATTTTGTTTATCTTTTAGAAAAGACAGAGAAGGACAAGTACTGTAAGATATCACATGTATATGAAATCTAAAAATGCCAAACTTGTAATAACAGAGAGTAATATGGTAGTTGCCAGGACTGAGAGGTGGAAGAACAGGAGAAATGTTGTTTAAGGATACAAATTTGCATTTCTTAGTAAATAAATACTAGAGATCTCAGGTACAGAATAGTGAATATACATACATGCTCAGTCATGTCTGACTCTTCATGACCTTGTGAACTATAACCAGCCAGTCTCCTCTGTCGATCAGATTTCCCAGGCAGGAATATTGGGGTGGGTTGCCATTTAAAATTTGGAATTATTCTGGTATAGAAAGTAACTTTTTTTTTAATCAGAAAGGATCAAGGACCACAAAGCAAAATAATTCAAAAACAATTCCAGGCAAATACGGATTCACCAGGAGCTTTATTTAGTTAGAAGTGAATTACTCAAAAGCTGACCAGACCTGTTTTGCAGAAAGCTCTGGGCACCTCTTCCTCTGTGGAGCAGGTGCTCCCAGGGGGACTCATTGAAGTCATATTGAAGGTTCTTCACCACAGTTAGACATAGCACATCCATCTGTGACATTAATTATGCAAGTTCAGGACAAAGGCATCATATGTAAAGAAACACAGCAATACGGTCACTCAAATAAGTAACTATGCAAGGGTAACTTTGGATTATAAATAGAACTCACAGAACTATTTCATACAACTTCTAAACTATAATACTTGACTCCTCAAGTCATTATGACAAAGTTTAAGGTGAAGAATAGGATTACAGAGCTGAATGAATGACATAAAGTGATTCAGATCATATTTTTTTTCATAGTGCTCATAGTCAGGAAACAAAATATTAATGAATAATCTAAATAATTCTCAAAAAGTATGTCTGGAATAAATAAGTTAGCAGAATTATAATAACAAAGAACCAAAGCAAGTTGAATCTGGAAAGTAACTTCCTTCCAAGAATCTATGTTAGTAATTAACATCAAGATTAATGAAGAGTCTGAGGATAATATAGTTTAATAGTACCTCCTTGTACTGAGTACTGGCTCTATCTTATTTCCTGCTTATACAGAAACACATTGCACAAATATATATAATGGAAGAAATTGACCTCATATCACCCATTCTTTTCCCAGGATCTCAAGGATGAAAAATGTTAAAAAAAAAAAAAAAAGGCATCATTATAAAAAACAATATAAAGTTCCGCAAAAAAAATTTTTAATGATTTTTTAGTGTTGAATATTTATAGGTACAACTGACCAAAGTCCAAGATGTGAAGTTAACATGTTCAAGAAAATTGGGGGAGTGGGGCGGGTGAGAGAGGGAAATCACTCTGTTAGCTAACTGTATAGTATGTGAAAAGAATAATGTGAACTTTCTAATATAAAACCTGTCTACACATATAGCTCAGAAATTCCTTTTCTGGGTTTATATCCAGAATAATTGAAATTAGGCTCCCAATGAGATACTGTACAACATATGCATGAAAGCTCTATTCACAGGAGCCAAGAGGTTGAAGCAACCCAAATGTCCATCAACAGAGGAAGCAATAAACAAAATGTCATGTATACAAACAATGGAATATTACTCACCTTTAAAAGGAAATTCTGACACGTCACAGCATGAATGAACCTTACATTAAGTGAAAATAACTAGTCAGGAAAAAAAAATACTGTGCAATTCAACTTATAAAAAGTATCCAGACTAATCTCATTTGTAGAAACAGAGTAGAATGAAACTTGCCAAAGGCTAGAGAAAGAGGAAAGTAGAATTTCTTAATGATTATAGACTTCCAGTTTTGTCAGATAAAAAAGTTCTGGAGATTGGATGCACAATGTGAGTATTCTTAACACTACTATACTACACACTTAGGAACAATTAAGAAGTAAATTTTATGCCATGTGTATCTTACCACAATATTTTTGTAAGAAATCACTACTCTGATATCTCAAGACAATTTCTGATTTTCTCTCTTTAGTTGCTTGTAGCAATCCCTTCAATAATGTATGTTATGCTGCTGCTCTTTTGTGATGGGCACATTCTTTTTTCACAGGAAATGGAAGAGTTTGTGCAGAGCTCTGGAGAAAATGGTATTGTGGTGTTTTCTTTGGGGTCAATGGTCAGTAACATGTCAGAAGACAGAGCCAAGGTGATTGCATCAGCCTTCGCTCAAATTCCACAAAAGGTAGATACAATAACTTAATCACGGACAACTCTTTAATAAGTCTGTTAAACTCTGTAAAGATCTGATCTTCGACATTTTCTATCAGAAAGGTAAATAATATGATAGCAGCAATTTATCTCATATATATACATATATATGTGTATATATAAACCGAAATATACATGGCAGGTGCTACGGCAGTACAGGGAGTGCCTTTCATCCATAATAATTTTAATTACTCAACATAGTAATCAAAAAGAATGGTATTTAAGAGACACAGTGTGAATTTTGGTGTTATTAATACAATGTTAGCATGAGCAGTAAGATTAACCAGTAAATTCTGCTTTGTCACTTGTTCCTTTTATTTGAAGGACTTCTGAGGACACAACACACATTTAGATGCTCTCGGGAGTTAAATTTTAACAATAAAGGTAGTCATGCAATATTGATTCAAGTCAAACAATTTCACTTTTCATTGTTTTTGAAAGTAGGGCTTAATAATTTGTAATTTAAGAGAACATACTTCTTCAGCAGCACTGATTAACTTATTATTAAAAAATTATGCTGTTGTTTAGACATTAAGTCATCTGAATCATTGCAATCCCATGGACTACAGCATGCTAGGCTCCCCTGTCCTTCACTATTACCCAGGGTTTGCCCAGAGTCATATCCATCGATTTAGTGATGCTATCTAACCATGTCATCCTCTGTCAGCCCTTGTCCTTTTGCCTTCAACCTTTCCCAGATCAGGGTCTTTCCAATGAGTTATCAGGTGGCCAGAGTATTGGAACTTCAGCATCAGTACTTCCAATGAATATTCAAGATTGGTTTCATTTAGGATTGACTGGTTTGATGTCCTTGCCATTCAAGGGATTCTCAAGAATATTCTCTAGTACCACAATTCAAAAGTATCAATTCTTCAGTGCTTAACCTTCTTTAAGGACTTCCTGAGTGGCTCAGACGGTAAAGCGTATGCCTATAATGCAAGAGACCTGGGTTCTATCCCTGGGTCGGGAAGATCCTCTGAAGAAGGAAATGGCAATCCACTTGGGTACTCTTGCCTGGAAAATCCCATGGATACAGAAGCCTGGTAAGGCCCAGTCCGTGGGGCCGTGAAGATTCGGACATGACTGAGTAACTTCACCTTATCTTGCCCTACCTAATATTCTTTACTGTCCATCTCTCATATCCATACATGATTACTGGAAAAAAATATAGCTTTGATTATACGGACCTCTTTTGGCAGAGTGATGTCTCTGCTTTTAATACTTTATCTAGATTTGTCATAGCTTTTCTTCCAAGAAGCAAGTGTCTTTTCATTTCATTGCTGAAGTCACCATCCACAATGATTTTGGAGCCCAAGAAGATAAAATATGTCACAGCTTCCACATTTTCCCCATGTATTTGCCATGAAGTGATGGGACCGGATGCCATGAAATTATTGTTTTGAATGCTGAGTTTTAAGACAGCTTTTTCACTTTCATTTTTCACCCTCATCAAGAGTCTCTTTCAGTTCAGTTCAGTCACTCAGTCATGTCCGACTCTTTGAGACTCCATAAATCGCAGCACTCCAGGCCTCCCTGTCCATCACCAACTCCCGGAGTTCACTCAGACTCATGTCAGTCGAGTCGATGTTGCCATCCAGCCATCTTATCCTCTGTTGTCCCCTTCTCCTCGTGCATGGCAAAACCAATACAATACTGTAAAGTAAAAAAAAAAAAAAAAGTCTTCTCCAACACCACAGTTCAAAAGCATTAATTCTTTTGCACTCAGCTTTCTTCACAGTCCAACTCTCACATCCATACATGACTAATGGAAAAATCATAGCCTTGACTACACGGACATTTGTTGGCAAAGTAATGTCTCTGCTTTTCAATATTGCTGTCTAGGTTGGTCACAACTTTCCTTCCAAGGAGTAAGCGTCTTTTAAACTCATGGCTACAGTCACCATTTGCAGTGATTTTGGAGCCCCAGAAAATAAAGTCTGGCACTGTTTCCACTGTTTCCCCATTTATTTCCCATGAAGTGATGGGACCAGATGCCATGATCTTCGTTTTCTGAATGTTGAACTTTAAGCCAACTTTTTCACTCTCCTCTTTCACTTTCATCAAGAGGCTTTTTAGTTCCTCTTTACTTTCTGCCACAAGAGTGGTGTCATCTGCATATCTGAGGTTATTGATATTTCTCCCGGCAATCTTGATTCCAGCTTGTGTTTCTTCCAGCTCAGCGTTTCTCCTGATGTACTCTGCATATAAGTTAAATATGTTAAATATAACATATAAGTTAAATAAGTTAAATATACAGCCTTGACGTACTCCTTTTTCTATTTGGAACCAGTCTGTTGTTCCATGTCCAGTTCTAACTGTTGATTCCCGACCTGCATATATGTTAGCATAGTCAATGAAGCAGAAGTAGATGTTTTTCTGGAATTCTCTTGATTTTTCTATGATCTAATGAATGATGGCAATTTGATCTCTGGTTCTTCTGCCTTTTCTAAACCCAGATAGCACATCTGGAAAATCTTGGTTCATGTACTGCTCAGGCTGAGCTAAATGATTTTTGAGTATTACCTTGCTAGCATGTGAAAGGAACATAATTTTACAGTAGTTTGATCATTCTTTGGCATTACCCATCTTTGGGTTTGGAATGAAAACTGACCTTTTCCAGTCCTGTGGCCACTGCTGTGTCTTCCAAATTTGCTGGCATACTGAGTGCAGCACTTTAACAGTATCATCTTTTCGGATTTGAAATACCTTAGCTAAATTCCACTAGCTTTCTTCATAGTAATACTTCCTAAGGTCCCATTTTCTTCACACTCCAAGATGTGTGGCTCTATGAGTGACCACACCTTCCTAGTTGTCCAGGTTACTAAGACCTCTTTTGTATAGTTCCTTGTATTCTTGCCACCTCTTCTTAATATCTTCTGCTTCTGTTGGGTCCATACCATTTCTGTCCTTTATTGTGCCCATCTTTGCATGAAATGATCCCTTGGGATCTCTAATTTACTTGAAGAGATCTCTAGTCTTTCACATCCCATTGATTTCTCTATTTCTTTGCATTGTTCACTTAAGAAGGCCTTCTTATCTCTCCTATCTCTCCTCTGAAATTCTGCATTCAGTTGAATATATTTTTCTTTCCCTTTCTCCCTTGGCTTTCACTCCCCTTCTTTTCTGCATTATTTATAAAGCCTCCTCAGATAACCACTTTGTCTTCTGGCATTTCATTTTCTTTGGGGTTGTTTTGATCACTGCCTCCTGTACAGTGTTACACACCTCTATCCACAGTTCTTCAGGCACTATGTATACCAGATATAATCCCTTGAATCTATTCATCACCTCCACTGTGTGATTATATGGGATTTGATTTCTGTCATACCTGAATGGCTAGCAGTTTTCCCCACTTTCAATTTAAGTCTTTCTTCAATTCAAATCTGAATTTTGCACTCAGGTGCTCATGATCTGAACCACAGTCAACTTCAGGTCTTATTTTGCTGACTGTATAGAGCGTCTCCATCTTTGGCTGTAAAGAATATAATCAATCTGATTTTGGTATTGACCATCTGGTGATGCCCATGTATAGAGTCATCAGTTGTTGGAAATGGATGTTTACTTTGACCAGTGTGTTCTCTTGACTGAAGTCTGTTAGCCTTTGCCTGCTTCTTTTAGTACTACAAGGCCAAACTTGCCTGTTAGCCGAGATATCTCTTGACTTCTTACTTTTACATTCCAATCCCTATGATGAAAAGACTTCTTCTTCTTCATTATTTTTTTTTTTTTTTTAGTGTTAATTCTAGAAGGTCTTGTGGGTCTTGCTGAATCATTCTTCAGCAATAGTGGCTGGGGCATAGACCTGGATTACTGTGATGTGAATGGTTTGCCTTGGAAATGAACCAAGATCATTCTGTTGTTTTTGAGATTGCACCCAAGCACTGCATTTCAGAACTCTTTGTTGACTGTGAGAGCTACTCCATTTCTTCTAAGAAATTCTTAACTACAGTAGTAGATACAATAGTCATCTGAATTAAATTCATTGAACTTGTTCATTTAGTTCATGGATTCCTAAGATGTTGATATTCACTCTTGCCATCTCCTGCTTGACCATGTCCAATTACCTTGATTTCATTGGCCTAACATTCCAGGATCTTATGTTCTTTACAACATCATACTTTCACCACCAGACACATCCACAACTGAGCATCATTTCTTCATTGTCCCAGTCACTTCATTCTTTCTGGAACTATTAGTAATTGCCCTCCACTCTTCCTCAACAGCATATTGGACACATTCTGACCTGGAGAACTCATCTTCCAGTGTCATATATCTTTGCCTTTTTCATACTGTTCATGTGGTTCTCACAGCAAAGATAGTGGAGTGGTTGTCCATTCCCTCCTCCAGTGGACCACAGCTTGTCAGAATACTCCACTATGACCCATCTGCCCTTGGGTAGCCCTGCAGAGCATGGCTCATAGCTTCATTGAGTTACACAAGTCCCTTTACCATGACAAGGCTGTGATCTATGAAGGGGATTAATAAATTATAAATAAGCCAAAATATTTATCTTAGGTGATTGACTGCATACTTTTTCCTCTCTATAATCAAAATGTATAAAATTCTAATAAATAACTTCCCCTTTTAACTACTTGATATAAGTAAACTCTTTTACAACAGTCAAAAATAAATAAATCACTGAATATCAAATTTGAAAATGAGCACTAGCATATAAAAAAAGCAAATGAATGTGTAGGTTATGTGTAATCTGCCACTGGCTTGTTGTATTGGAAACAAAACCACCTATCCATGGAAGAAAAGCTATGACAAACACAGACAGTGTTCTAAAAAGCAAAGCAGCACTTGCCCAGAAAAGTCCACATAGTCAAAGCTGTGCTTTTTCAGTAGTCATGTATGGATGTGAGAGTTGGACCATAAAGAAGGCTGATGGCCAAAGAATTGTTGCTTTTGAAGTGTGGTGCTGGAGAAGACTCTTGAGAGTCCCCTGGACTGCAAGATCAAACCAGTCAATCCTAAGTTAATCAACCTGAATATTCATTGGAAGGACTGATGCTGAAGCTGAAGCTACAATACCTTGGCCATCTGATGCAAAGAGATGACTCATTGAAGAAGACCTTGATGCTGAGAAAGATTAAGGGCAGGAGGAAAAGGGAGTGACAGAGGATGAGTTGGTTGGATAGCAACACTGAATCAATTTATATGAATATGAGCAACTTCTGAGAGATAGTGAAGGACAGGAAAGACTAGCATGCTGCAGTCCATGGGATGCAAAGAGTTGGACACAACTTAGTGACTGAAAAGCAACAATAAAACAGTTTTTTTTTTTAATATTTAAATTGGTCATTGAAAATCTCACCTGTCTCTGCCATCATGTGTACATAATTAATACATCAAATGTAGGAATTCCTATGTATGTCCTTCTATTACTAGTTACCATTACTTAATATGTCTTCATTTCCTTACATGTCATATGGACGATATGTAATTATATGTATCTTAGTCAATTTAGAAATTATTATTATAACTTGGAAGTTCAACTCATAGAATAAGGTATTTCCTTTACTTTTAACAGGTGCTATGGAGATATGATGGCAAAAAACCAGATACCTTAAGACCCAACACCCGGTTGTATAAATGGCTTCCCCAGAATGACCTTCTTGGTGAGACTTGTCAGAACAAATAATGAAAATATGAGTAACAGCCAAGTAGAGTGAGAGTGCTTCAACAGGAAACACACTTAGAAAGCAATTATTGAAACACTGAAAAAGAAAACTTTACTAGTCTATTATAATTGTCTTTGCTATGAGAAAAAAAGGAGAACATATAAAAGTTGTCAGTTTATTCTACGTAGTCACATCCCTTACAGCCAGAATCTTTACTTTAGCTGTAATTACTTCTCACAGTGAACTTTTCAATAACTTCCTGGATTATTGTTCTGTCTCTGAATTCTTTCATTATACTCATCATTTCCATTCTGTAGAGGTATGTTCAGATCAGATCAGTGGCTCAGTCGTGTCTGACTCTTTGCGACCCCATGAATCGCAGCACGCCAGGCCTCCCTGTCTATCACCAACTCCCGGAGTTCACTCAGACTCACGTCCATCGAGTCGGTGATGCCATCCAACCATCTCCTCCTCTGTCGTCCCCTTCTCCTCCTGGCCCAATCCCTCCCAGCATCAAAGTCTTTTCCAATGAGTCAACTCTTCGCATGAGGTGGCCAAAGTACTGGAGTTTCAGCTTTAGCATCATTCCTTCCAAAGAAATCCCAGGGCTGATCTCCTTCAGAATGGACTGGTTGGATCTCCTTGTAGTCCAAGGGACTCTCAACAGTCTTCTCCAACACCACAGTTCAAAAGCATCAATTCTTCGACGCTCAGCCTTCTTCACAGTCCAACTCTCACATCCATACATGACAACAGGAAAAATCATAGCCTTAACTACACGAACATTTGGTGGCAAAGCAATGTCTCTGCTTTTGAATATGCTATCTAGGTTGGTCACAACTTTCCTTCCAAGGAGTAAGCGTCTTTTAATTTCATGGCTGCAGTCACCATCTGCAGCGATTTTGGAGCCCCGAAAAATAAAGTCTGACACTGTTTCCACTGTTTCTCCATCTACTTCCCATGAAGTGGTGGGACCAGATGCCATGATCTTCGTTTTCTGAATGTTGAGCTTTAAGCCAACTTTTTCACTCTCCTTTTTCACTTTCATCAAGAGTCTTTTTAGTTCCTCTTCCCTTTCTGCCATAAGGGTGGTGTCATCTGCATATCTCAGCTTATTGATATTTCTGCTGGCAATCTTGATTCCAGCTTGTGTTTCTTCCAGTCCAGCATTTCTCATGATGTACTCTGCATAGAAGTTAAATAAACAGGGTGACAATATACAGCCTTGACGAACTCCTTTTCCTATTTGGAACCAGTCTTGTTCCATGTCCAGTTCTAACTTTTGCTTCCTGACCTGCATACAAATTTCTCAAGAGACAGGTCAGGTGGTCTGGTATTCCCATCTCTTTCAGAATTTTCCACAGTTTATTGTGACCCACACAGTCAAAGGCTTTGGCATAGTCAATAAAGCAGAAATAGATGCTTTTCTGGAACTCTCTTGGTTTTTCTATGATCCAGCGGATGTTGGCAATTTGATCTCTGGTTCCTCTGTCTTTTCTAAAACCAGCTTGAACATCAGGAAATTCACGGTTGACATATTGCTGAAGCCTGGCTTGGAGAATTTTGAGCATTACTTTACTAGCACGTAAGAGGAGTGCAATTGTGCCGTAGTTTGAGCATTCTTTGGCATTGCCTTTCTTTGGGATTGGAATGAAAACTGACCTTTTCCAGTGCTGTGGCCACAGCTGAGTTTTCCAAATTTGCTGGCATATTGAATGCAGCACTTTCACAGCATCATCTGTCAGGATTTGAAATAGCTCAACTGGAGTTCCATCACCTTCACTAGCTTTGTTCATAGTGATGCTTTATAAGGCCCACTTGACTTCACATTACAGGATGTCTGGCTCTAGGTTAGTGATCACACCATCATTATCTGGGTCGTGAAGATCTTTTTTGCACAGTTCTTCTGTGTATTCTTGCCATCTCTTCTTAATATCTTCTGCTTCTGTTAGGTCCATACCAATTCTGTCCTTTATCAAGCCCATCTTTGCATGAAATGTTCCTTTGATATCTCTGATTTTCTTGAAGAGATCCCTAGTCTTTCCCAGTCTCTTGTTTTCCTCTATTTCTTTGCACTGATATCTGAGGAAGGTTTTCTTATCTCCTCTTGCTATTCTTTGTAACTCTGCATTCAGATATTTGTATCTTTCTTTTCTCCTTTGCTTTTCACTTCTTTTCTTTTCACAGCTATTTGTAAGGCCTCCCCAGACAGACATTTTCCTTTTTTGCATTTCTTTTCCACAGGGATGGTCTTGATTCCTGTCTCCTGTACAATGTCATGAACTTCATTCCATAGTTCATCAAGCACTCTATCTATCAGATCTAGGCCCTTAAATCTATTTCTCACTTCCACTGTATAATCATAAGGGATTTGATTTAGGTCATACCTGAATGGTCTAGTGGTTTTCCCTACTTTCTTCAATTTAAGTCTGAATTTGGCAATATGGAGTTCATGGTCTGAGCCACAGTCAGCTCCTGGTCTTGTTTTTGCTGACTGTATAGAGCTTCTCCATTTTTGGCTGCAAAGAATATAATCAGTCTGATTTCGGTGTTGACCATCTGGTGATGTCCATGTATAGAGTCTTCTCTTGTGTTGTTGGAAGAGGGTGCTTGTTATGACCAGTGCATTTTCTTGGCAAAACTCTATTAGTCTTTGCCCTGCTTCATTCCGTATTCCACGGCCAAATTTCCCTGTTACTCCAGATGTTTCTTGATTTCCTACTTTTGTATTCCAGTCCCCTATAATGAAAATGACATCTTTCTTTGGTATTAGTTCTAAAAGGTCTTGTAGGTCTTCATAGAACCGTTCAACTTCAGCTTCTTCAGCGTTACTGTTTGGGGCATAGACTTGGATTACTGTGATATTGAATGGTTTGCCTTGGAAACGAACAGAGATCATTCTGTCGTTTTTGAGATTGCATCCAAGTACTGCATTTCGGACTCTTTTGTTGACCATGATGACTACTCCATTTCTTCTGAGGGATTCCTGCCCACAGTAGTAGATATAATGGTCATCTGAGTTAAATTCGCCCATTCCAGTCCATTTCAGTTCGCTGATTCCTAGAATGTTGACATTCACTCTTGGCATCTCCTGTTTGGCCATTTCCAATTTGCCTTGATTCATGGACCTGACATTCCAGGTTCCTATGCAATACTGCTCTTTACAGCATGAAAAGAACTCTTGTGCCATTACCAATGACTCTCAATTTTCTGTAAAAAAAAAAAAAAAAAAAAGGCACAATCATTTTTGTGAAACAATAACACACTTAATGGTAAAATTTAGCTTTTCCTTCCTGTGGTTCCAGTGCCACTACGATTATCCTTCTTTTCCCCTGACACCATTCCTATCAAGCTAAACGGTTTCACTGTATTTTTAGGTGAATAAATTCCGGCATGTCCTCTTCTTTTTTTGCACATGTGGTTTCTTTTACCCAGAATGCTCTTTCAAGTTGTTCCCCTGCCGATCCTGGATTCATTTGTGATGTTCAAGTGACTCAGCACTTCTTTCACAAAGTCTTCATTTACTCCTTCAGCAGACATAGTCGTTTCTTCTCTGAATTCTGAAAGCAAATAAAAGCACTTTCATATGCATAATAATCTGTTATCTAAAAGATACTCCTCAATCCAGTGCCTTATAATGCCAGTTTCTCATTTTATTCTGAGTTATAATTAATAACCTTACTGAAATTCACTCAATCCTAGGCCATCCAAAAACCAAAGCCTTTATAACTCACGGTGGAAGCAATGGTGTTTATGAGGCCATCTATCACGGGATCCCTATGGTGGGCACTCCTTTGTTTGCTGATCAAGCTGATAACATTGCTCGAATGAAATCCAAGGGAACAGCTGTCAGGTTGGACTTGGAAACAATGTCAACAAGAGATTTGCTCAACGCATTGAAGGAAGTCATTAATAATCCTTCGTGAGTATATATATATATATATTTCTTTCTTTTTTTCTTTCTTTACTAGCTAACCCTTCTAGAGAAGTTCTCATCTGAAGGCCAGGGAGGCAGTGACATAAGCACAAGAAGGTGTAAGATTTGCTCAATGTTTTGAAAATAGACAAAAATAACAGGTTGTGAATGTCACAGTAAGATTTTTTTCATGGTTTTATGGAAAAAGTTTGTCAGTGTTTTAAAGATAGTGGAGAAATGTTGAAAACTTAATCATTAGAATGAGAAGAACCACTGAAATGGTAATAGAAGGATTAAGAAGCATTGAGAACAAAGTTATTGTAGGGAACCATGAATGCGATGGATACTCATCTGCCCACTTTCTTTCATCATGTGAACTTCTCAAATGTTTTAAACTCTTAAAAGATGGTATATTTTCACTAAACCATCATGACATCATCCATTTCAAATTTTAATTACATTTATATTTTCCAACTTTTCTATGCTAATATTTTGACTCCATCTCTGATAAATGATAAACAGCTATAACTTTCTAATTACCCAGTTTCAACAATGTATATACTATTTATAAATGTGGGTGTATTCTTGGGTTGTTGTTGTTGTTGTTGTTTTTACTGTGGTCATTTTGTCTTCTTTGGAAGAATTATAAATCTAAACATAATGGACTCGGGAGGAGTATGTTGATATGAAAAAGTGAAAGTTTTGGTTTCTCAGTTGTGTTTGACTCTTTGGGACCCCATAGACTGTATCCCATCACTCCTCAGTAAATGGAATTTTCCAGGCAAGAACATGGGAATAGGTAGCCATTCTCTTCTCCAGAGGATCTTGCTGATCCAGGGATCAAACCAGGTCTCTGCATTGCAGGCAGATTCTTTACATCTGAGCCACCGGGGAATCCCATATATTGGGATATTCCTTTTTTTTAAAATGTTACACAATTTTTAAAGGTTATTTTCCATTTAAAGTAATTACCAAAGAGTGGCTAAATTTCCAGTGTTGTACAACACCTCCTTGAGCTTATATGATTCCCAGTAATTTTGCCTCCTACTCCCCCACCTGTGTGTTTCTACTACCCCAAATCTGGTAACCAATAGATTGTTTTCTGTATCTGCTAGTCTGTAATAATATTTTGATCCCATCATTGATAAATGATAAACAACTAGAATTTTCTAATTTACTCAATTACAACTATGTATATACAGCTTATAAATGTAAGTATCTTCAGAGTTCTTTTATTTGTGCTTGTTTTTGTCTTATTTGGAATAGATAGTTATGTTGGGATATTCCTATTTAAAAGCCACATTTTCTGAAAACAGAAATACTTTATGTCTAAATCACTTCAGGATATACATGAATTCCAATGACACAATTATATTAATATCACAAATATGATGTATATATTCCCCCTTTTTTATCATAATGACTTTGTAAAGAAAACATTTTGAGAATGTGTCAGTAATAGCAGCAAAAACCATTTTGTGTTTTATAAGCAGTGTTATTTAAATTTAATTTTAGCACAGCTATTGTCCTAAGTGAGCAGCATAAAAAGCACTATTTTTCTTTTTTTTTAAAGAAACAAATCTTTCATTTGCTGTTTTCATGTAAATGTACATATCTCTAGTATATTGGTATGTCTTTTTAATTTTTAATAATGTAATGTTGGGGTCAAAAATGAAGATATACTGACTGTTCATGATATGCTACATGTTGTATTTAGTAAAACAGTGTTACTTTACACATATTAAGTAACTTCTTTATTGTAGTCTATTCCTATTGTATTAAAAATATATTTCCAGGATTACTGCAGTCTTTGCAAAAACCCAGTGCTCCTCCTGTGTTTTTGACAGTAAAGGGAGAAAAGTTACTTCCATTGTTATTACTACATTGCCATGTTACAGCACTTTGTGATTTAAAGTTCATGTGCTATATCTCTTTATCCTTCTTTCTTGTCTGTTAGTCTGCCATCATTTCAGCAGTAGAAACAAGTGTGCCTGCAATGCCTGAGAGTAAAATGCTGAGCCTTCTCCAGAATTTTAGAACAAGAACCAGAACAACAAAACTAGTAAACATTTACTGAGTGTCTGCTGCATGCCAGGAATGCCTCTAAGAATCAATAAAATATTATCAAAATAATTAGATAAGGTACTATTCCTAGACATTTTATAGTACAATCAAAAACTGAGAAACAGATTCTATCATGATTGAGCCCTCCAAAGTAAAATTAAAAGTTTAAAAAATAAAAAAGTTTTAAGATGTTAATAAAATTAATTTTTTTAAAAATTTGAAGAACAGAAAGAATAAAAAAGCAGCCAACAAAGTAAGAGTCAGGAATCAAACTGAGTCAACCTACTTCCACATTTTCAACCACCACTTCACTAATGTAAGATCAGCATTGTCTGGACATGTCTCCAAACCTCATCACTGATTTACCTGCTATATCTAGATTATAACATTTGAAATACATCCATCAGGTCCATTAACAATTCTTTATGAGATGATTCAAACTTTGGACAAACATATTATGAATTTCTTTTCTTTTCTTTCCCTTTGGGACAGCTCATCCCATTCTTTAGAATACACAATCTTGTTCTCTCCCATTTTCTTTCTTTTCTTTGCAGCTTGAAACGCTATGCATTTAAGAAATCCTAGCCCATAAGCTAATACCTCAATAATCACCTCAGAGAAAATTATGTTTTTCTTCCACTCTGTGTTGCACTCTGTTACCATCTACAAGAAAATTTCACACATTTATTTATTATAGCTCATTCCATAAATGATAACTGTTTGATTTTCCTTCAGCTACAAAGAGAATGTGATGAGATTATCAGCCATTCAACATGATCAGCCTATGAAGCCCTTGGACAGAGCAGTCTTCTGGATCGAGTTTGTCATGCGCCACAAAGGAGCCAAGCACTTGCGGCCAGCTATCCATGACCTCACCTGGTTCCAGTACCATTCTCTGGATGTCATTGGGTTCCTACTGGCCTGTGTGGCAACTGCCATATTTGTCATCACAAAATGTTGTCTATTTTGTTGCTTGAAGTTTGCTAAATTAGGAAAGAAGGAGAAAAGAGACTAGCTGTATCAGACCTCAGTGCAGGGGTCCCCAACCTCTGAGGTCTAATGGCTGATGATCTGAGGTGGAACTGATGCAATAATAGAAACAAAGTGAGCAATAAATGTGATGTGCTTGAATCGTCCCAAACCCATTGCTTCCTACCCCAGTCCATGGAAAAATTGTCTTCCATGAAACTGGTTCCTGGGGCCTAAAAGGTTGGGTACTGCTGCTCTAGCAGTTCTGCCTCATAGAACTCCTCATAGAACTCTCCATAAAACTATGTGGGTATGTATTGAAATTTATTGTTTTAATGCAAAAGTATACTAAAAAGATATGATTGAATTTAACTGGTTTTCACATATTGCGTGTAGAAACAAGAACAATAAAAGTCTATTCATAGTATCCATATTATTTTGTAGATATTCAGATTTTACCTTGATTTTTGTATAGAATTTTATAGCTTTTCCTTGCTATAGAAATTGTTCAATAATTGGAATTCTTTTGAAAAATTCACCCTTTAATTTTATTTGTGAGACCACTAATAGTTCTTCATTTTTACTGTGCATTCAGCCTCAACATCACTTCTTACCTAAAGCCATAGCAAGACACTAGCCTTCGTCCAGTTAATCTCATTTGCCTTTGGAGTGTTTGTGGAATTAGAAGTATAGCAACTGCTACATGCTTCCTTTTATAAAATTGAGATATTTGCAAAAACCTTTAATTTCATGACCTAATTCTCTTTTTGTCATCCACCTTTTATTCACCTATTATTTTCACTCCCATAATCAGCCTTTGCTAATGGATATAAGTTCTCAACTGTATGTTAAGAAAATTATAACCTGAACTCTATATTCAGGTTGAACTCTAAATTCAAAAGAGACTTTTCAATTTTCTTTCTTGCCAAAGCTACCTGAATATATCTATGATCTTATCTATATTTACATATATATCTAAATCTATGTATATTTTTACAATTCAGGACACAGCACCACTTAGCTACTTGCAGATATGATATTCAATGGGTTTGTTGAACACAGACTGAATTATTTACTATTATATTATAATATGGGCTTCCCTGATAGCTCAGCTGGTAAAGAAACTGCCTGCAATGCAGGAGCCCCCAGTTTGATTCCTGGGTTGGGAAGATGCCCCTGGAGAAGGGATAGGCTACCCACTCCAGTATTCTTGGGCTTCCCTGGTGGCTCAGAAGGTAAAGAATCTGCCTGCAAAGTGGGAGACCTGGATTTAATACCAGGTTGGGAAGATCCCCTGGAGAAGGGAATAGCTACCCACTCCAGTACTCTGGCCTAGAGAATTCCATGGGCAGAGGAGCCAGGTAAGCTACAGTCCATGGGGTCCCAAAGAGCTGGATATGACTGAGCAACTTTCACTTTCATATTATATTATATCATAACCACACTTTAGATCAGCATTTATCATTCTTTTGTCTCTTTCCTCAGGAAGCTATTGTGTCGTCCCTCCCATAACGCTTACATGTAAATGTTCAATCCCTTATCATGACAGAAAATATTATAGACATTATTTTCTTTAAACCTAGGTCCACTATGACTGAGATAATCAGAAACAATGAGCACAATACAAACATCACATAAATTTTGTGAAAATATTGGTGAATCAAATGAAAACAATCTGAAGGTACTGATGAAAACTGTACATCAGAAAAGCAGTTTATAATCAAAATGTCCAGGTGAGGGAATGAATCTCATCTTATTGGTCAAGGGGACCACCATCCACAACATATAACAAAACATTCATCAGCCTTAGGGATAATTTATTTTAAAAAATGAAACACTGATGTTTGGGGATTTATAGGAAAATTTACCAAGAATTTCGCATAGAACCCACCTAGATAATTGACACATATTTAAAGAAAAATAGAACTAGCAGAAAAGTAAGAAAGTAGAACCATATGTTTCCATAGTAGAAAATGTTTTTAAATCAAGCATATAGGCTTACAAAATTTTGCTCAAATCTATACAGCAGCACTTATAATAGACAAAGGGTTGGTAGTCACTGTGCAATAAGAAAGACTAAAAATCTCCAATGAAAAGTCGAGCAGTCTAATATGAAAATAAATGAAAAGTATGAACAGGAAATTCACAGAGGCGAAATAGCGAATGACATATAAAAGGTGACATGGAAAATCTGAGACATTGAAATTGTCAAAAAGTAATATTCCTACAAATAATTTGTAGAACAAGTAATCTGGTAGGACTAATTTTGAGGGAGTATAATTTGGAAATACCATTGAAATAAAATTTATGCACACTGTTTTATATTGCAACTCATCACCTAGTTATCTGTCATGCAGAAAGACTTGCACATGTTCATAATTACATACTGAATGTTCCCACTGGCACTTAAATGGCTATCAATTTGTGAACACACTTATCTACAACCTAGGTATGAGTTATACAGCCATGAAAGAAAACAGTTAAATTATGAGCAATATTGTTAAATATACTCCATGTCACATTACTAAACAAATAAAATGTTCCAGAAATTCTAAAAAAAAAAGCATGACACTCATCTTTGAAATAAAATTAAACATATTTTACGTAAATATATGTAAATGTGTGGACCACAGAGGAAATGATCTTTAGAATACACTGAATTTCCAATGAAGACATTTGACCTTTCACAATAATCTTTTCATTTATTAATTGTGCGATTTTAAATAATTAGTGAAATAAACATATAGATTCAAAATATTCAGTTCCTATTATCTTAAGATATTAAGTCATAAGATTTTCATATCATGTTATCAGTGTGTTAGTTTCACTCAGAATCCTTGAATTGAGGACTTCCCTGTTGGTCGAAGCGGCTCCCCATGTGGCTCAGTGGTAAAGAATTTGCCTGCCAATGCAGGAGATGCAGAAGACCTAAGTTCGATCCCTCAGTTGGGGAGATCTCCTGGAGGAAAAATGACAATCCACTCCAATATTCTTGCCTGGGAAATCCCATTAACAGACAAGCCTGCTTGGACACAACTGAGTGACTGAGCATGTACTTACACTGGTGGTCCAGTGGTTAAGACTCCAGCTTCCACTGCAGGAAGCACATGTTCAATCCCTGGTCTGGGAATTAAGATCCCCATCCCACATGCTGGGGCCAAAAGTAAAATAAAAAAAAGAAGAAAAGAAAAGAAAGCTACTGGAAATTCGGCATACTATCCAATATGTCAAACAAGGACTCTTTATTTTTTTTTAGAACACCTTATATTTATAATTCCAATCACTTTTTAAAATTTTAACTCACATAGTCTACTGATTTTACTGTGGTTTTAATTCAATATTATATGAATTTTACAATAGTTAAGGGACCTCTGCTGGATTACATCTTTACTTATAATTATAGTGTTTTTGAGACATGGCTACAAATATTCTGCCAGCTCTCCCATCAAGTAATTCCCTCTCTCTTGAACTTTAGTAAATCTAGATGCTGTCTCACAAATGTTTCAGACTAACCTCCAAGGCTCAGTTACAGAACACAACACAGATCTCTCTCTGCCTCTCTGTCTTGGTCGTTCAGCCTGTCTATGTCTCTATCTGTCTATCTATCTATCTATCTCACTATCTCCATTTCATCTCTCTGTCTGCCTACTCACCATGGAGGTCTGTAACACACTCAAAGTTTCCATGAGAAGTGACCACTTGTGGAAAGATACATACGAATGCCTAAGAAGTCCCAGTAGTTCCAGCCCTCCAGCAATTTGAGTCTTTTAAAAGCAATCACCAGAGGTCCTCATGCTTATAGCCCCAGTCACCATAAGACTGGAACCACGTGAGAAACCTATTACAAGAATCACCTGAATGAGCCCCACCAACACTCAGAACTATGAGAGATAAAAATAAAATAAACATTGCTCTTCTAAGGGCAGTTTTTTGCACTAATACATAACCTAAACAGTAATCATGCTTTTATCATAATATCATAGTGATGATATACCTTAATAATGGGAAACTGTTAATGTTACATTTTGAAAGTAACTGTAACCCAGAAAAGGGAGTCACCATACCATAATGGTTAAGAGGTTGCACTCTGAACACAGACAGTGTGGATTTAAGTCACTGAAAAATTACTACATGAATTGCAATATTCATAGCAGCACTATTTACAATAGCCAAAACATGGAAGCCAACTAAGTGCCCAACAACAGATAATTGTCTTAAGATGTGGGATGTATATACAAAGGAATATTACTCACCCTTAGAAAGAATAAAATTTTGCCATTTGTAGCAACATGGATGAACCTAGAGAATATTATTCATGGTGAAATATGTCATTCATAAAAATACTATATCACTTATATGTGAAATCTAAAAAGTAATACAAATGTATCTATATATGAAACAGAATCAGATTCACAGACATAGACAATAAATTTATGATTACAAAACTGGAGAAGGGGAAAAACAAATTAGGAGTATAGTGTTACAAATATAAATTATTAAACATAAAATAAGCAATAAAAATCTATTGACTAGCACAGAGAATTATACCCAATATCTTGTAATAAATGATGATGAGTATAATCTACAAAAAATCTTGAATCATGATGCTATTTACCTAAAACTCAGACAAAGTTGTAAAACTACACTTAGAGATACATAGAGACATGATAGATAGATAGGTTTACATTACAAACCAGGGGCTATTAAACCATGGCCTCTGAGCCAAATCCTGGTGGCACCCATTTGTTATTCTACCAGTGAGGCTAAATTTATATAACACAAAACTCACATTTTTAACCATTATAAATTGTATAATTCAGTTAATGAATTACACGATGTACAACTATCACCTCTAGCTACATCCAGAATCTTTTCATCTCCCAAAAGCAACTATGTACCCATTAGATAGTTACTTCCCATTCACTCATTCCTCAGCCCTAGCAAATTGACATCTACATTCCGTTGAATATATTAAAGAAGTAGAATGTAGAGAAATTTCACAACACCTTGAACCTCCCTCTTCTTAAATGGCAGCATGACATATTCCATGGACCAGCTCTTACCTGAAACAAGAATAACTAGTGGAAATTGTGTTTTAAAACAGCTATTTAAAGTGTCTAGAAAGTAAAGACACATTTATTCCAGAAAAACATTACAACAGTAAAACCCACCAAAATCCTGTGCCATTTAAACCTCATATTGCTCCCTCTCTCACTGTTTTTAATCAGAAAAATAGATTCCACTCTAAGTAGGGTCAGAAAGAACACAGAGCTCTCACTCCTTACAGTTCCTTTTGAGTGCTATAGTATTTACCTAGAACGGTCAAGCCACTTGTATTCCTCACACACAAACACACACACACACACATCTCAGCTGTGTGTTACAGAGGCTAAGTTCCAGGCAAAAGTGGTCAACAAGGTTCTCCCTTCTTCCACCCAGCCACACTCAAAGGGCAAAGATTCTATTTAGGTACAACATACTGAGTATAGTGAATTGCAGATAGTCATTTCCTCAGCTCATTCATAGAATGCAGCTTCCATGATGAAAGAGGCAAACTAAAAATAGACACTATTATTTACACCTAAAAGAAGGATGTAACAGAGAGAGCAGTGTGCCACTGTCCATATCCCCAGTTCTGGAAGCCAAGGTTCAGAGAGTTTGATCAGAGGGAGATTCAAAGCATAAAACACAGAGCCCCAAGCTATTCTCCAGGCACTCATTTTATTTGAACCAGACTGTGGGAAGGTCAGGGCTTCCCTGATAGCTCAGTTGGCAAAGAATCTACGTGCAATTCAGGAAAACCCCAATTTGACTCCTGGGACAGGAACATCCGTTGGAGGAGAGATAGGCCACCCACTCCAGTATTTTTGGGCTTCCATTGTAACTCAGCTGGTAAAGAGTCTGCCTGCAATGAGGGAGACATTGGTTTGATCCCTGTGTTGGAAAGATCCCCGGGAGAAGGGAAGGCCTGCTGCTGCTGCTAAGTCACTTCAGTCATGTCCGACTCTGTGACCCCATAGATGGCAGCACACCAGGCTCCCCAAACCCTGGGATTCTCCAGGCAAGAATACTGGAGTGGGTTGCCATTTCCTTCCCCAATGCATGAAAGTGAAAAGTGAAAGGGAAGTCGCTCAGTTGTGTCCGACTCTTAGCGACCCCATGGACTGCAGCCTACCAGGCTCCTCTGTCCATGGGATGTTCCAGGCAAGAGTACTGGAGTGGGGTTCCATCGCATTCACCAGAAGGGAAAGGCTACCCACTCCAGCATTCTGACTTGGAGAATTTCATAGACTACAGTCCATGGGGTTACAAAGAGTCAACATGACTGAGCAACTTGCACTTAGTGTAAAGTTCAAGCCTATGAGTGCCCACAAACTATGAAAGAATTTGTTGCTAAGAAGCTACAAGGAAGCTAGTTCAGTTTAGTTCAGTTCAGTCGCTCAGTCGTGTCCGACACCTTGCGACCCCATGAATCGCAGCAGGCCAGGCCTCTCTGTCCATCACCAACTCACGGAGTTCACCCAGACTCACGTTCATCGAGTCAGTGATGCCATCCAGCCATCTCATCCTCTGTCATCCCCTTCTCCTCCTACCCCCAATCCCTCCCAGCATCAGAGTCTTTTCCAGTGAGTCAACTCTTTGCATGAGGTGGCCAAAGTACTGCAGTTTCAGCTTTGGCATCATTCCCTCCAAAGAAATCGCAGGGCTGATCTCCTTCAGAATGGACTGGTTGAATCTCCTTGCAGTCTAAAGGACTCTCAAGAGTCTTCTCCAACACCACAGTTCAAAAGCATCAATTCTTTGGTGCTCAGCCTTCTTCACAGTCCAACTCTCACATCCATACATGACCACTGGAAAAACCATAGCCTTCACTAGACAGACCTTTGTTGGCAAAGTAATGTCTCTGCTTTTGAATATGCTATCTAGGTTGGTCATAACTTTCCTTCCAAGGAGTAAGTGCATTTTAATTTCATGGCTGCAGCCACAATCTGCAGTTATTCTGGAGCCCCCAAAAATAAAGTCTGACACTGTTTCTACTGTTTCGCCATTTATTTCCCATGAAGTGATGGGACCAGATACCATGATCTTCATTTTCTGAATGTTGAGCTTTAAGCCAACTTTTTCACTCTCCTCTTTCACTTTCGTCAAGAGGCTTTTTAGTTCCTCTTCACTTTCTGCCATAAGGGTGGTGTCATCTGCATATCTGAGCTTATTGATATTTCTCCCGGCAATCTTGATTCCAGCTTGTGTTTCTTCCAGTCCAGCGTTTCTCATGATGTACTCTGCATAGAAATTAAATAAGCAGGGTGACAACATACAGCCTTGATGTATTCCTTTTCCTATTGGGAACCAGTCTGTTGTTCCATGTCCAGTTCTAACTGTTGCTTCCTGACCTGCATACAAATTTCTCAAGAAGCAGATCAGGTGGTCTGGTATTCCCATCTCTTTCAGACATGTCCACAGTTTATTGTGATCCACAAAGTCAAAGGCTTTGGCATAGTCAATAAAACAGAAATAGATATTTTTCTGGAACTCTCTTGCTTTTTCCATGATCCAGCGGATGTTGGCAATTTGATGTCTGGTTCCTCTGCCTTTTCTAAAACCAGCTTGAACATCAGGAAGTTCATGGTTCACATATTGCTGAAGCCTGGCTTGGAGAATTTTGAGCATTACTTTACTAGCGTATGAGATGAGTGCAATTGTGCGGTAGTTTGAGCATTCTTTGGCCTTGCCTTTCTTTGGGATTGGAATGAAACTGACCTTTTCCAGTCCTGTGGCCACTGCTGAGTTTTCCAAATTTACTGTCATATTGAGTGCTGCACTTTCACAGCATCATCTTTCAGGATTTGAAATAGCTCAACTGGAATTCTATCACCTACCTAGCTTTGTTCGTCGTGATGCTTTCTAAGGCCCACTTGACCTCACATTCCAGCATGTCTGGCTCTAGGTCAGTGATCACACCATCGTGGTTATCTGGTTCATGAAGATCTTTTTTGTACAGTTCTTCTGTGTATTCTTGCCATCTCTTCTTAATATCTTCTGCTTCTGTTAGGTCCATACCATTTCTGTCCTTTATCAAGCCCATCTTTGCATGAAATGTTCCCTTGGTACCTCTAGTTTCTTGAAGAAATCTCTAGTCTTTCCCATTTTGTTGTTTTCCTCTATTTCTTTGCATTGAAGACTGAAGAAGGCTTTCTTTTGTCTTCTTGCTATTCTTTGTAACTCTGCATTCAGATGCTTATATCTTTCCTTTTCTTTTTTGCTTCTCTTCTTTTCACAGATATTTGTAAGGCCTCCCCAGACAGCCATTTTGCTTTTTTTGCATTTTTTTTCCATGGGGATGGTCTTGATCCCTGTTTCCTGTACAATGTCACGAACCTCATTCCATAGTTCATCAGGCACTCTATCCATCAGATCTAGGCCCTTAAACCTATTTCTCACTTCCACTGTATAATCATAAAGGATTTGATTTAGGTCATACCTGAATGGTCTGGTGGTTTTCCCTACTTTCTTCAATTTAAGTCTGAATTTGGCAATATGGAGTTCATGATCTGAGCCACAGTCAGCTCCCGGTCTTCTTTTTGCTAACTGTATAGAGCTTCTTCATCTTTGGCTGCAAAGAATATAATCAATCTGAATTCGGTGTTGATCATCTGGTGATGCCCATGTATAGAGTCTTCTCTTGTGTTGTGGAAGAGGCTGCTTGTTATGACCAGTGCATTTTCTTGGCAAAACTCTATTAGTCTTTGCCCTGCTTCATTCCGTATTCCAAGGCCAAATTTGCCTGTTACTCCAGGTGTTTCTTGACTTCCTAGTTTTGCATTCCAGTCCCCTATAATGAAAAGAACATCTTTTCTGGGTGTTAGTTCTAAAAAGTCTTGTAGGTCTTCATAGAACCGTTCAACTTCAGCTTCTTCAGCGTTACTGTTTGGGGCATAGACTTGGATTCCTGTGATATTGAATGGTTTGCCTTGGAAACGAACAGAGATCATTCTGTCGTTTGTGAAACTGCATCCAAGTACTGCATTTTGGACTCTTTTGTTCACCTTGATGGCCACTCCAATTCTTCTGAGGGATTCCCGCCCGCAGTAGTAGATATAATGGTCATCTGAATTAAATTCACCCATTCCAGTCCATTTTAGTTTGCTGATTCCTTGAATGTCGACATTCACTCTTGCCATTTCTTGTTTGACCACTTCCAATTTGCCTTGATTCATGGACCTGACATTCCAGGTTCCTATGCAATATTGCTCTTTACAGCATCGACCTTGCTTCTATCACCAGTCACATCCACAGATGGGTATTTTTTTTTGCTTTGACTCCATCCCTTCATTCTTTCTGGAGTTATTGCTCCACTGATCTCCAGTAACATATTGGGCACCTACTGACCTGGGGAGTTCCTCTTTCAGTATCCTATCATTTTGCCTTTTCATACTGTTCATGGGATTCTCAAGGCAAGAATACTGAAGTGGTTTGCCATTGCCTTCTCCAGTGGACCACATTTTTTCAGATCTCTCTACCATGACCCACCCATCTTTGGTTGCCCCACGGCCATGGCTTAGTTTCACTGAGTTAGACAAGGCTGTGGTCCTAGTTTGATTAGATTGACTAGTTTTCTGTAAGTATGGTTTCAGTGTGTCTGCCCTCTTGTGCCCTCTTGCAACACCAACCAACTTACTTGGGTTTCTCTTACCTTGGGCATGGGGTATCTCTTCACGGCTGCTCCAGCAAAGTGCAGCCGCTGCTCCTTACCTTGGATAAGGGGTATTTCCTCACCACCACCCTTCCTGACCTTCAACGTGGGATAGCTCCCCTGGGCCATCCTGTGCCCGCGCAGCCATAGCTCCTTGAATGTGGGGTTGGTCCTCCCGGCCGCCGCCCCTGGCTTCGGGCATGAGGTTGCTCCTCCTGGTCGCTGCCCCTGGACTCGGGCCTGGGGCGTGGGGTAGCTCCTCTCGGCCGTTCTTGCGCCATCACAGCCTGGCACTCTCGGCTGCTGCCCCTTACCTCAGACGTGGGGTAACTCCTCTTGGGCGCCGCCCTTCAGGCATGGAGTCCTCCTGGCTTCTGCCCCTGACCTCGGACGTGGGGTAGTTCCTCTAGGCCGCGCTTCGCCCATCGTAGCTGCCTGCGCTTAGCGCGCCGGTCGCAGCCGACAAATACAAGCTAAACCACTGGGAAGTTACCAGAAACCCTAGAAAACCAATGAAAGACACAGTTGAGAAGACCCTTTCTGAGGTCAGAACACACATCAATGCTGAATTCCAAAGCGTTCCTGCAAAAAAATCTGAACCTTTTGGGGTCAGATGCTGGAACAATTTATACTTTCAAGATATTATCCAAAACTATAGCACAATCACCCAACAACTGGTGAGGGCTAACAGTTAAAAAAAGAGACAGTGAAAAGGAGTGTCCCACTATAACTGCTGTCAGCCCAGGGAATGTGTGTATGCCCAAGGCTGCACTCTCCAAGTAGTCATATCATAGCTTTAACATAGTAGAAGAAAAAGACTTCACTTAAATAGTCCATTCAGTTACTGAACAAATAGCAGTAAAAATACATGGACCTGGAGAGGATAAGTATTCAGACTTGCTATACTCTTATTATATAAATGTTACAGTTTAACAAAAACTTCACCATACATATAAATAAAAATGGAAACGTGACCTCCATGTGGGGGAAAAAACGCAATACAAACTGACTAGGAGAGAGACTAATTGTTCAAACAGGGAAAAACTTCAAATTAGCTATTGTAAATTGTATTCAATGACCCAAAGGAAACTATGAGAAAGGCAACCCATTCAAATAAGTGAAATGATAAACTAAATATATACATTGATGTGTGTGTGTGTGTGTGTGTGTGTGTGTGTGTATAAACAATTGCGGGCTTCCCAGGTGGCACTAGTGGTAAAGAACCGGACTGCTAATTCAGAAGACATGAGAGATGTGGATTCAGTCCCTAGGTTGGGAAGATCCCATGAAGTAAGGGCATTCAACCCTCTCCAGTATTCTTGCCTGGAGAATCCAATGGACAGAGGAGCCTGGTGGGCTACAGTCCATGGGGTCACAGAGTCAGGCATGACTGAAGCAACATAAGACGCACATAAGCAAATGACCATGAGACCATTGTGAATCCTT
Organism: Bos taurus; assembly: GCF_002263795.3. Lineage (NCBI taxonomy): Eukaryota > Metazoa > Chordata > Mammalia > Artiodactyla > Bovidae > Bos > Bos taurus. The sequence goes on along the minus strand of NC_037333.1, from coordinate 84,328,674 downwards.
ATATTACACCAAAATGGAGAACTCTGAATTCCTAAAAGCATGCAACCCACCTTCAGTAAACCATTCTTAAGATGTAAAGAGAAGTATAAAATAATGTCCTGTTCAATTGAATCTATAAGTCAGAGATTGTTGTTTTTCAGTCATTCAGTCACATCTGACTCTTTGTGACCCCATGAACTGCAGTATGTCAGGCTTCCTGTTCTTCACTATCTCCCAGAGTTTGCTCAAACTCATGTCCATCTGGGTGGTGGTGCCATTCAACCATCTCATCTTCTATCACCCACTACTCCTCCTGCCCTCAATCTTTTTCAGCAACAAGGTCTTTTCCAGTGAGTCAGCTTTTCACATCAGGTAGCCAAAGTATCGGAGCTTCAGCTTCAGCATCAGTCCTTCCAATGAATATTCAGGGTTGATTTCCCTTTAGGATTACCTGGTTCGATCTCCTTGCTGTCCAAATGACTCTAAAGAGCCTTCTCACAGTTGAAAAGCATCAATTCTTAGATACTCAGCCTTCCTTCTTCTTCATCATCCAACTCTCATATCCATACATGACTACTGGAAAAACCATAGCTTTGACTATATGGACCTTTGTCAACAAAGCAATGTCTCTGCTTTTGAATGTGCTGTCTAGGCTTGTCATAGCTTTTCTTCCAAGAAGCAATGTTCTTTTAATTTCATAGCTGCAGTCACTACCCACAGTGATTTTGGAACCCAAGAAAGTAAGAGATACAACATAGGTGATAGAAATCATGTTTTCAAAAGTATCAAATGAAAATTTTAGAGTTGAAAATTACAATACTGGAAAAAAAATTTACTAGAGGGAGTCAGTAGTCAAGTTGAAACCATGTTGAAAAAGCCAGCAAATTCAATATAGATCAATAAGATAATACAATCAAAAGAACAGAGATAAAAAAGAATAAAGAGAAATGAACACAAGGGCAGCAAATTGTGGGACATAATCCAATACACTAACATACACAAAATAGGAGTGCTGTAAGAAAGATAGGCAAAGCAAAATCTTCAAAAAATAATGGCAGAAAACATCCTAAATATGATGGATGATATCAGTCTACATATCCCAGGGTTTCAATCAATTCCAGGCAGGATAAACATGGGAGAGTCATACACAGACACTAGTGAAATGTTGAAAGCTAAAGATAGAAAATCTTCAAGCACTAATAGAAGATAATACAGCCATACCAGTAAACTCCTATAAGATACTACTTATATCTCATCAGAAACTGTGGATGCTCCATGGCAGTGAGATGATATATTCAAAGTGTTGAAAGATAAAACCGTCAGCCAAAAAGTCTATGTCAAACGAAGCTGTCTTTAAAAACTGAGGGCAAAAAAGAGATAGTCCTTTGCTCATCCCACTCCCACAAGCCCCCGCCACCACCACCACCCTCTGGCTCCCCTGTGTCCAGAAGATCCTCTGGTGGAGACGATGGCAATCCACTCCAGTATTCTTGCCTGGAGAATCCTAGAGGAGCCTGCCTGGCTATGGTCCACAGGGTCATAAAGAATCAGACACGACAGAAGCAACTTGCCAGGCACGTGCATATCATATATTATACATGCACATATATGTTTGCTTTATAAAAAAACAAACACTTCCAAACAGTTTAGTTTAGTTTTTGGCTAAAACACTCCAAGCTCTTTCCCAAAAATTACCTAATATATGCATTTGACAACTCAGATTTGTTCTTGTTCTCCTTTCAAAAGGAGTGGGAAGACCCACTACAACATAAGACAATGCTTGGAAAGCTGAAATACAGCTCATTCAAACCTACTGGGATTTAGAATTTCCTCTCCCAGTGCTACCAAATTTTGAATTTGTTGGAGGCCTGCTCTGCAAACCTGCCAAATCTTCGCCTAAGGTATTTCTGTTTTGCTTTGTTTACTTTGCATTTTCAATAGAAATAATTGTGCATTCTTAATTTAGAATGTTTGATTAGAGTGAGTTGGATGCGAGAAGCTTGATAAAATTACCAGCCAATTAGAAACTCGAAGAAATTCCTATATCAACTCAAGTGTCTGAATTTAATTATCATTACAGAATCAAATGGGATACCTGGGAAACTTTGAGAATATATGAAAAAAAATGAAAGACTTCATTATTCAACACATAGTAAAAAATCAGACATTCATTAAAAGAATAATTGTTCAATGATTAGAATATTCCAGAAGTAAGTGCTAATATAAAGAAATGGCGGCATAAAGCCAGCTTGTGCCACTTGGCACTCTACCTGGAAAGCCAGAATACCAGAAAGTCATAAAAATTTCATGCTCGGTATCATAATAAGGAAATTCCTACCCTGGTGATTCAGATGGTAAAGAATCTGCTTGCAATGTGGGAGACCTGGGTTCAATTCTTGGGTCGGAAAAATTCTTAGAGAATGGAATGGCAACCCACTCCAGTATTCTTGCCTGCAGAACCCCACAGACTAAGGAGCCTAGCAGGCTGAAGTCCATGAGGTCGCAAAGACTGGGACACGACTGATTGACTAACACTTTCACTTTCACACATGCTATTGAAATATCCATTAGGAATTATGGAAATTATCTCTGAAGCACTGATAATTCAGGTGAAATCTGAAGGATGTTCAGGGATAAGTAAAAGGGATACGGTAGGGGTGGAGGAAAACATGAAAGAAAAGCAGGTAGAATAGTAATGACAGTTTCCAAGAAGTTCAAGCTTAGTCTAAATGGGAAGTGGCTGAGTAAGAGGCAGATGATGTTGAAGAGATGAGTTGAAGAGAGGTCATCATAAGGAATTTGAAAGATCTAATAGAAGAATTGGGAGAGAGTTAAAAGAGTTAAGAAAGGAAGAAATAGGATCACATTTTATTTTTTTAAATAATCACAGGATGTAGTCACTGGGGTGGATTGCAAACGGCCAAGAGCAGACAGGAACACCACTTAGCAGGTTTTCATTAGATATAACCAACAATGATGGAAAACTAGACTACAGTGTTCACAGAGGTATAACCACTCACTCTGAAAATTATAGAACCAAGCTCCCATTGCTGTTGTGGGGAAAATTTTTTTAGTACATTTGAAACATCCAAATAGTCACTGGCACATATTCAAGGATCTAGAAGAAATACTAACTGTTGTTATTACTATTATTATTATTTTTTTTTTTACTATTAGATACTATCTAAACCTAATGTGTGCTAGCCATCTGTGCCTAATTATTAACTGAATCAAAATTGGTTTTCAATTACAACAAGATTGTAATTTTTTCCTGGTTAGTCTAGTTAGAGATTCTCATTTCTTTTCATCTTTTTGAAAAGGCAGAGAAAGATATATTCCACATGATATCACTTATATGTGGAATCTAAAATAGTCAAAATGTAAAAGCAGAGAGTAGTATGCTGGTAACCAGAAGCTGCCAAATATGGTCCACTGGAGAAGGAAATAGCAGACCACTTCAGTACTCTTGCCTTGACAACCCCAGGAAAACTATGAAAAGACAAACAGATAGGACACAGAAAGATGAACTCCCCAGGTCAGTAAGTGGCCAATATGCTACTGGAGATCAGTGGAGAAATAAATCCAGAAAGAATGAAGGGAATGTGCCAAAGCAAAAACAACACCCAGTTGTGGAAGGGACTGGTGATGGAAGTGAAGTCCAATGCTACCAAGAGCAATATTGCATAGGAACCTGGAATATTAGGTCCATGAATCAAGGGAAATTGGAAGTGGTCAAAGAGGAGATGGCAAGAGTGAACACTGACATTCTAGGAATTAGCAAACTAAAATAGACTGGAATGGGTGAATTTAACTCAGATGACAGATGACCATTATATCTACTACTATGGGCAGGAATATCTTAGACGAAATGAAGGAACCATCATGGTCAACAAGAGTCAGAAATGCAGTACTTAGATGCAATCTCAAAAATGACGGAATAATCTCTGTTTGTTTCCAAGGCAAACAATTCAGTATCATGGCAATCCAAGTCTATGTCCCAACCAGTAATGCTGAAGAAGCTGAAATTGAACGGCTCTATGAAGACCTACCTTGGACAAGGGGTATCTCCTCACTGCCACCCCTCCTGACGTTGAACCTGGAGTAGCTCCTCTTGGCCCGACCCTGGATCCGGCTGCGACAGACCACACGGCAGAAGCATGAAGAGATACCCCACATCCAAGGTAAAAGAAACCCAAGTAAGATGGTAGGTGTTGCGGGAGGGCATCAGAGTGCAGACACACTGAAACCATAATCACAGAAAACTAGTCAATCTAATCACACACACCACAGCCTTGTCTAACTCAATGAAACTAACCCATGCCATGTGGGGCCACCCAAGACGGGCAGGTCATGGTGGAGAGGTCTGACAGAATGTAGTCCACTGGAGGTGGAAATGGAGAACCACTTCAGTATTCTTGCCTTGAGAACCCCATGAACAGTATGAAAAGGCAAAATGATACGATGCTGAAAAAGGAACACCCCAGGTCGGTAGGTGCCAAATATGCTACTGGAGATCAGTAGAGAAATAACTCCAGAAAGAATGATGGGATGGAGCCAAAGCAAAAAGAATACCCAGCTGTGGATGTGACTGGTGATAGAAGCGAGGTCCAATGCTGTGCATAGGAACCTGGAATGTTAGGTCCATGAGTCAAGGCAAATTGGAAATGGCCAAACAGGAGATGGCAAGAGTGAACGTCAACATTCTAGGAATCAGCGAACTAAAATGGACTAGAATGTGTGAATATAACTCAGATGACCATTATATCTACTACTGCAGGCAGGAATCCCTTAGAAGAAATGGCGTAGCAATCATGGTCAACAAAAGAGTTGGAAATGCAGTACTTCGATGCAATCTCAAAAACAACAGAATGATCTCTGTTCATTTCCAAGGCAAACAATTCAATATCACGGTAATCCAAGTCTAGTCCCAACCAGTAACGCTGAAGAAGCTGAACGGTTCTATGAAGACTTACAAGACCTTTTAGAACTAACACCCAAAAAAGATGTCCTTTTCATTATAGGGGACTGGAATACAAAAGTAGAAAGTTAAGAAACACCTGGAGTAACAGGTAAATTTGGGCTTGGAATACACAATGAAGTATGGCAAAGGCTAATAGAGTTTTGCCAAGAGAACGCATTGGTCATAGCAAACACCCTCTTCCAACAAGACAAGAGAAGACTCTACACATGGACATCACCAGATAAAACCAGATGATTATATTGTTTGCCGCCAAAGATGGAGATGTTCTATACAGTCAGAAAAAAACAAGAGTGGGAGCTGACTGTGGCTCAGATCATGAACTCCGTATTGCCAAATTCAGACTTAAATTGAAGAAAGTAGGGAAAACCACTAGACCATTCAGGTATGACCTAAATCAAATCCCTTATGATTATACAGTGGAAGTGAGAAATAGATTTAAGGGCCTAGATCTGATAGATAGAGTGCCTGATGAACTATGGATGGAGGTTCGTGACGTTGTAGAGGAGACAGGGATCAAGACCATATCCATGGAAAAGAAATGCAAAAAAGCAAAATGGCTGTCTGAGGAGGCCTTACAAATAGCTGTGAAAAGGAGAGAAGTGAAAAGCAAAGGAGAAAAGGAAATGTAAGCATCTGAATGCAGAGTTCCAAAGAATAGCAAGAAGAGATAAGAAAGCCTTCCTCAGCAATCAATGCAAAGAAATAGAGGAAAACAACAGAATGGGAAAGACTAGAGATCTCTTCAAGAAAATTAGAGATACCAAGGGGACATTTCATGCAAAGATGGGCTCGATAAAGGACAGAAATGGTATGGACCTAAGAGAAGAGAAGATGTTAAGAAGAGGTGGCGAGAATACACGGAACTGTATAAAAAAGATCTTCATGAGCAAGATAATCACGATGGTGTGATCACTCATCTAGAGCCAGACATCCTGGAATGTGAAGTTAAGTGGGCCTTAGAAAGCATCACTACCAACAAAGCTAGTGGAGTTAATGGAACTCCAGTCAAACTACTTCAAATCCCAAAAGATGATGCCTTCAAAGTGCTGTCCTCAATATGCCAGCAAATTTGGAAAACTCAGCAGTGGCCAAAGGACTGGAACAGGTGAGTATTTCTTCCAATCCCAAAGAAAGGCAATGCCAAAGAATGCTCAAACTACCGCACAATTGCACTCATCTCACATGCTAGTAAAGTAATGCTCAAAATTCTCCAAGACAGGCTTCTGCAATACGTGAACCGTGAACCTCCAGATGTTCAAACGAGTTTTAGAAAAGACAGAGGAACCACAGATCAAATTGCCAACATCTGCTGGATCATGGAAAAAGCAAGATCGTTCCAGAAAACATCTGTTTTTGCTTTCTTGGCTATGCCAAAGCCTTTGACTGTGTGGATCACAATAAACTGTGGAAAATTCTTCAAGAGATGAGAATACCAGACCACCTGACCTGCCTCTTGAGAAACCTATATGCAGGTCAGGAAGCAACAGTTAGAACTGGACATGGAACAACAGACTAGTTCCAAATAGGAAAAGGCGTACATCAAGGCTGTATATTGTCACCCTGCTTATTTAACTTATATGCAGAGTATATCATGAGAAACGCTGGACTGGAAGAAGCACAAGCTGGAAACAAGATTGTTGGGAGGAATATCAATAACCTTGGCAATGCAGATGACACCACCTTTATGGCAGAAAGTGAAGAGGAACTAAAACGTCTTTTGATGAAAGTCAAAAAGGAGAGTAAAAAGTTGGCTTAAAACTCAACATTCAGAAAACTAAGATCATGGCATCTGGTCCCATCACTACATGGGAAATATATAGGAAACAGTGGGAAAAGTGTCAGACTTTATTTTGGGGGGCTCAAAAATCACTGAAGATGGTCATTGCAGCCATGAAATTAAAAGATGCTTACTCCTTGGAAGGAAAGTTATGACCAACCTAGACAACATATTAAAAAGCAGAGACATTACTTTGCCAACAAAGGTTCATCTAGTCAAGGCTATGGTCCTTCCTGAGGTCATGTATGGATGTGAGAGTTGGACTGTGAAGTAAGCTGAGCAACCAAAGAACTGATGCTTTTGAACTGTGGTGTTGGAGAAGACTCTTGAGAGTCCCTTGGACTGCAAGGAGATCCAACCAGTCCATCCTAAAGGAGACCAGTCCTAGGTGTTCCCTGGAAGGACAGATGCTGAAGCTGAAATTCCAATACTTTAGCCACCTCATGAGAACCGTTGACTCATTGGAGAAGACCCTGAGGCTAGGAGGGATTGGGGGCAGGATGAGAAAGGGACGGCAGATGATGAGATGGCTGGATGGCATCACCAACTCGATGGACATGAGTTTGAGTAAACTCTAGGTGTTGGTGATGGACAGGGAAGACTGGCGTGCTGCGATTCATGGGGTCGTGAAGAGTGGGACAGTCTGAGCGACTGAACTGACTGATTGACAGTAGTTTAGAGTATCTTTTATTAACAATACTTTGGATTAACATTATCAAAATGGAAAATATCTAAGAGATCCAGTATGAATTTTGATATAATGGGATTATGGGCAGGAAGATAAACCATCAAATTCTGCTTTGTCATTTGCTCCTTTTCATTGAAGGACTCTTGAGGACACAGTAAACATACAAATATTCTCAAGAGTTAAATTTTAACAGTAAGTGTAGTAGCACAAAGGCATTATGCAATAGTGATAAGAGTCTGGAAGGCATCATGCAGACTGTACTTGCCAGATAATCCTGGCCCCTTTCATTTCCCCTAAATTTTAAAGTAGCCCTATCAGTGTGCTTTGCACAGTGCTATTCAGAGAAAGGATGGTCAGGGCTCCCCAAGAGACCTCCAGATCCCATCCAGGCACAGTGACTTAGAGACAGAGAAACATCAGCCTCCCTGGTGACTTGGTCCTGACAAAGTCTGAATCAGGAGGATTGAAGAGAAGATGGGGTCCTGCCCTTAAGTAAACCCTGTGCATCGTAAGGTCTGGCCCTTAATGGAGTCTGCTTCCTACCTGTCACATTGCTCCTCCTGATTGAGGAGGGAGAGGGACTGTAAGAAGGAATCAAGCATAAGGAAAGTGGCATGGAAAAGATTCAGCAGCCTCTTTCTCCATAAAATAGAGTGGTACCTTATTTTCTAATACATAAAATTCCCCTGGGGTCTTTGTATATTTTGAACTACTTTTATAATTTGTTTTCTGATATTGTAATCTTCTCCTAATGGCCTATGCTGTTTCTTTGCTGGTAGAGTTACTTTACAGTCCCAGAGAAAATAGAGGTTAAACACTATAAATTATAACCCAGTGTATGAGAATTGATTGGGAATTCCAAAACCCATACCTTACTTTTGTACTGGGCATAGAAACTACAGATTGCCACTCTCACTCCTTTGTGGTTCACTGTTAATATGTTCATGGTCCTCTGGATCAATTTTATTATCACAAAGTTGGAACTTTTACAACAGCCTTACTGATACTTAGAAATTACAAAAAAAAAAGTCTTCTTTTATAAATGTAAACATCATTTGTCTATGCCATCATGTGTGAATGGTCATGATTATATTCCATAGCTGATTGAATACAGTAAAAAGTATGTAAAATGTAAGTATTCCTACTGGTGTCAGAGCATTAGTAGTTTTCGTTGCTTAAGATCACACATCCTTTCTTCCTTATATGCCATATGGAAGACGTTTAGCTAGTTATCTTTTAATCTCTTGAATTCTAATGCTATAACTTTAAACTCATTGAATAAGGTATTTTTGTTACCTTAACAAGGTCTATGGAGACATGATGACAAACAGCCAGACACCTTAGTACCCAATACTCATCTGTATCACTGAATTCCCCCAGAATGACCTTCTTGGTAAATATTGCCAGAACAAATCCTAAAAACATGATTAACAGCTGAGCAGAGTGATAGTACTTCAATAGGAAATAAACTTATCAAGTGTTTATTATAAAGACATTCAGAAAGAAAACTTCTGTGTTTTTACTTCCAACACTAGAGGGGAGAAGGAAAACATATCATAGTTGGCACTGTATTTTACATGGTCACCTCCCTTATGCCCAAAATTAAAATCTCTTCATTTTGCCTATAATTGCCTCTAACAGTGAGTAGCTTAATGGGTTATTGTTCTACCTCTGAATGCTTTCCTTACACCTATTGGTTCTCCTGTGTAGGAGTATTTTAAATACTACTGATAAATAACTGCTCCTTATTTATTACCAGTGACTCTCCATCTTCTACAGAAATAGAATCCACATCATTTCCATGAATAGGTAGCATATTTCTTAATAAAATGAAGATTCTCTTTTCTTTGGTTCCACAGTCACTACCATTACCCTTTGTGTGATCTTGACACCATTCTTATCAGATTAAATGACTTCCTTAATCTTCTAGAGAATATATTTCTGAATGCCCCCTTTTTATGCATAGGTGGTTTCTTCTACCCAGGGTGTTCTTTAAGTTGTTCATCTGCCAATCTTGAATTCACTTGTGAAGTCCAAGTGACAAAGCACTTCTTTCATGAAGTCTTCACTTATCTCTCCAGCAGACAGGAGTTTCTGGCTGTGTGTTCTTTTTTTTTTTTTTTTAATTTTATTTTATTTTAAACTTTACAATATTGTATTAGTTTTGCCAAACATCGAAATGAATCCACCACAGGTATACCTGTGTTCCCCATCCTGAACCCTCCTCCCTCTTTCCTCCCCATACCCTCCCTCTGGGTCGTCCCAGTGCACCAGCACCAAGCATCCAGTATCGTGCATCGAACCAGGACTGGTGACTCGTTTCATACATGATATTATACATGTTTCAATGCCATTCTCCCAAATCTCCCCACCCTCTCCCTCTCCCACAGAGTCCATAAGACTGATCTATACATCAGTGTCTCTTTTGCTGTCTCGTACACAGGGTTATTGTTACCATCTTTCTAAATTCCATATATATGCATTAGTATACTGTATTGGTGTTTTTCTTTCTGGCTTACTTCACTCTGTATAATAGGTTCCAGTTTCATCCATCTCATTAGAACTGATTCAAATGTATTCTTTTTAATGGCTGAGTAATACTCCATTGTGTATATGTACCACGGCTTTCTTATCCATTCATCTGCTGATTAAATGCAGTTTCCTGTGTGTAACCATCTGTTATCTTAAAAACATTGCTTTTTACAGTGCCTTATAATGCCCATTTCTCATTTTATTCTGAATTATAATTAATAATTTTACTGAAAGTCACTCAACGCTAGGTCATCCAAAAACCAAAGGCTTTATAACTGATGGTGGAACCAGCGGCACTTACGAGGCCATCTGCCATGAGATCCCTATGGTGGGCTTTCCTATGTTTGCTGATCAACCCGATAACTTTGCCTGATGGACCACAGCACACCAGGCTTCCCTGTCCTTTACCATCTCCCAGAGTGTGCTCAAACTCATGTCCATTGAGTTAGTGATGCTATCCAACCATCTCATCTTCTGTCGTCTCCTTCTGCTTTAACTCCCCACTGTCATCAGTAGGCAGATCATTCAGACAAAAAAATCAGTATGGCAATAGTGATCATAAATTATACAATTGACCAGTCAAACTTAATTGATATCTTTAGTATTAATACATTACACTAAAAAAATCGGTACACACATCTTCAGTCTTTGCAAACTGCAGGATTTCTGCTGCTTTTTCATTTTAGTCCAGAACTTTCCCAAAATACTTTACATGGGTTTGCACTTGGTCATTTATTGTTTTTGCTGTTTCTGTGCAGGACACAATTGTTGTGACCTCATAACCCTCCACCTTGTTGATGTCACCTTATCTCTAATTCTGTGTCAAAGCCACTGCAGACTCAAGAGCCTCTCACTTGCTATTGTTTTACACTAGTTAGTCTTCTTTCTCACAGAATATAATTGATGTGTGTGTACAAGATGGGTGACAGCACTGGCAAATGAATACTAAACACACTGTATAATCTCGAAGTGTTCTGCACTTTGCCTTTTCACTTGATTTCCACATCTGCTGACTATTCATGTAATCTACTTTTTTAAGGAATAGGAGTTATACTTTAACTTCTGGTTGATGACTTCTGGATATAAGCCTGAGCAATAGCAAAAGTTTGCAGTAATTAATTTTAAAGGACTGCCTATGAGCAAGATGTCTATGAAAAGGCTCTCGCTTCTGCTGCTGCTACAGCTGACTTGCTACTTTAGCGGTGGGAGTTGTGGAAAGGTGCTGGTATGGCCAGTGGAATTTAGTCCCTGGCTGAATATAAAGACAATTCTGGAGGAACTCGTCACGAGGGGTCATGAGGTGACTGTTCTGATATCTTCAGCTTCCACTATTCCTAATTCCAGCAAACCATCTACTATGAAATTTGAGACTTTTCCTGTATCTTTAACAAAAAGTGATTATGAGAATTTTATGGAACGTATTCTTGAGGAACTGACATATGTGGCAAAAGATTCCTTTTGGTCCTATCTTTCAACAGTGAAAAATGTATTTTGGGAATTTTTTGATATTGCTTTACATATGTGTGAAGATGCTGTTTCCAACAAGAAATTAATGACAAAACTGCAGGAATCAAGGTTTGATATCCTTATTGCAGATGCTGTTGGACCCTGTGGTGAATTGCTGGCTGAATTACTTAAAATACCATTCGTGTACAGTCATTACACCTCACCTGGCCACATAATTGAGAAGAAGAGTGGAAGACTTCCATTCCCACCATCTTATGTACCTGTTATGTTTTCAGAATTAAGTGATCGCATGACATTCTTAGAGAGGATAAAAAATATGTTATATGCACTTTACTTTGACCTTTTCTTTATGACATACAAAGAGAAGAAGTGGAATCAGTTTTACAGTGAAGTACTAGGTAAGTTGGGCTTCCGGATAGCTCAGTGTGGTAAAGAATCTACCTGCCAATGCAGGAGACACAGGTTTTATCCTTTGGTCAGGAAGATCCCTTGGAAAAGGAAATGGCATTCCATTCCAGTGTTTTTGCCTGTGAAATCCCATGGACAGAGAAGCCTGTTGAGCTATAGTCCACGGAGTTGAAAGAGTCAGTTACCACTTAGCAACCAAACTACTAGGTAAGTCATGTTTTTAGTTGGTAGCATTAAGTCCTATTTATCCTAGTACCTTGGAAGTTGAGTTTGTCTAAATAGAAATTCACAAAAATTTATCTCAAATAAGTGAAACAGTGAAATAAAAATATGAAATGACCCTCAATCTAACAAATATTATGCAAACACTTAAATTATAGGGTAGAGTAAAGCCCATTACTTGTATCAGATACCAGGAAGTCATTTACCACAGACTGAAGTACCCAGGACATCTGCAAGTGACTATCCAACTTACAAAACTTCTTTTTTTAACTTAAAGTCATTACGAATCTCATAAACTGTCTTGATAGATGAAGACATGTACACGGAGAGTTATACACATATTTGTAGTATAAGTATCCAGTTAGCTTTTAGAAATTGTTTCTGCTTGTGTAGAAACAGATGTATTCCAGATATAATAATTATCCTATACTATGCTACGGTATGTATTTATCAAGCAACAGACACATTCAAACATCTTGGCCACAACATCCCAAATTCCTTTACAAAAATTATCTTATATACACACATGACAGTAGTCTCATTTGATCAAACATTTGTTGTTGTTTTTCTTTTTACTTTCAGGAAGACCTACTACCTTATCAGAGACGATGGGGAAAGCCGAAATGTGGCTCATTCGAACCTACTGGGATTTTTCATTTCCTCGTCCACGACTACCAAATGTTGAATTTGTTGGAGGGCTCCACTGCAAACCTGCCAAGCCCCTGCCTAAGGTCACCTACTCCTCCTTGTTGTTCTTTGTGAACTTTGTGTTTTCAATAGGAACATTCTGTATTGTTTATTTAGAATATTTGATTACAGGTAGTCAGATATGGGAACCTGGATAAAGTGACCTTCCACCTAGAAAGTGATGTATTTCTGTATCAACACAACTATCTGAATTTCATTATCATTACAGAATAAACTAGAGAACATGGGACACTTTGAAAATACATCAATTAAATTACAATTTCATTATTCAACACATAGAGAAGCATCATTCATTAAAGGACACATATTTTAGTATAAAAATATATATTTTGTATCAATAATAATAGTTACATTATCACCTGGTGATGCCACCCAGTCATCCTATCTCACTATAATAAGTTACATTATAATTGTATTATCATTATTAGAGGATAATTTTGTATATAGCATATTCCAGAAGTGAGTGCTAATATAGGCAAATGGTGTAGGCACAGTTTCTCTCATCTGACAGTCTACCTGAATGGCAGAACACAATCAAGTTGTAAAAAATGTTATAATATGGCAAGACCAGAGTGCTAAAGAAATATTCAGCATGAATCATATAAAGTATCTCTGATCCATAGATAATTAGGAGATCTGAAGGATGCTCAGGAATAAACAGAGGAATAGGGCAGGGGTGGAAGAAGATATGGGCTTCCCTCATAGCTCAGTTGGAAGAAGATATAAAAGAAAGGCAGGTGGAGTAGTAATGACAGTTGCCCAAAGTCCAAGTTTAGTCTAGATAGAAAAAGGCTGAATAAAGAAGAAGATGATGCTGTAGAGGTAAGTTGGAAACAGATAATTATAAACATTTGAAACATCTAGTAGGGCCATTGGGAAGAATAGTGAAAGGATTAAGAAAGGAAGAGATGACGGCGGTGGTTTAGTCTGTAAGTTGCATCCGACTCTTGCAGTCACATGGACTGTAGACTGCTAGGCTCCTCTATCCATGGGATTCTCCAGTGTGAATACTGGAGCGGGTTACCATTTCCTTCTCCAGAGGATCTTCCCAACCCAGGAATCGAACCCAGGTCTCCTGAATGGCAGGCAGACTCTTTACCGACTGAGCTATGACGAAAGCCCTGAGAAAGAGATAGTCATATATTATTTAAAAATTAAAAGCAATATGTAGTCACTGGGTTGGACTGTAAATGGTGAAGTGTAGGAAGAGACCATTTAGCAGATTATTGCTAGATATAGACAATAATGAGTGGAAACTAGAGTATGGTGTTCACAGAGATATCACATTAACACATTTTTTCCTTTATTTTAATTTAATTAATTTATTTTAATTGGGGGATAATTACTTTACATTATTGTGGTGGGTTTTGCCATACATTGACATGAATCAGGACGATTTACTTTAAATAAATTTAAATAAATCTCTGGGTTGGGAATAAAAACATACATTTATATGTACATTCATTTATATTGTTGGAAATAGGCATTTATTTTAGCTAGTGCTGTGGTGAAAAGCCTTAAAACTTACAAAAATACTTTAGTATTTCATCTTCTTCACCTGATCATCAAAACCTTAAAAATTCCCAACATTACAAGAGTTTGTATTAAATGCTGCTGCTGCTAAGTCACTTCAGTCATGTCTGACTTTTTGTGACACTATGGACTGTAGCCCACCAGGCTCCTCTGTCCATGGGATCTCCAGGCAAAAATACTGGAGTAGGCAGCCATTCCCTTCTCCAGGGGATCTTCTCGACCCAGGGATCAAATCCTGGTTTCCTGCACTCCAGGCAGATTCTTTACCATCTGAGCCACTAGGAAATGCTAAATTATGCTAAATCAGATACAATAAAATATTTACTTAGAAAATAACAAATATAATAAGATCACAGTTTTCTTGAAGATTAAAAAAGCATAAGCTAGAATTACAATTTTCAGGATATATATCATAGTGTATTATTTGATTATAGGATAGAGTAAGGATTAAAATGACAGCACACATTTTAGCATAACATCTTCAAAGTCCACCCATTTTGTCGAAAATGGCAGGATTTCCTTCTTTCTCATGGGTGAATAACATTTCATTCTGAGCACGTGTGTCTGTTTGTGTGTGTGTGTGTGTGTGTGTGTGCATGTCTCTGTATCTATGAAACATCTTTAAATAATTCATCCATTGGTGGGCACTTAAGTTTCTTCCCTTAGCTAATTGTGAATAATGCTGCAGTCAACATGGAGCACATATACCTCTTCAATATCCTGTTTTTATTTCCTTTGACTGTATACCCAGAAGTAGAATTGCTGGATCTTACAATAGATCTATCTTTAATTGTTTTAGGAACCTTCAATTTATGTTCCATAAGGGCTAAACCAATTTACATTCCCACTGAGAGTGTACAAGCATTCACTTTTCTCCACATTCTCACAACACTTTTCTCTTCTTGGTTATAGACTGTCTAATAAGGGTGAGGTAATATCTGATTGTGATTTTGAAATACATTTCCCGGATGATTACTGATGTTGAGTACCTTTTCCTATACCTGGTGACCATTTGGAAATCTTCTTTGTAAAGTGTCTATTTTGTTCATCTGCCCATTCTTTAACTGAATTTTGTTGTTATGAGTTGTGCATATATTCTGGATCTTAACCCCTCATTCAATATATGGTTACAAAACTTTTCTTCCATTCTGTAGATCGCATTTTCGTCTTGTTGATTATTTCTTTTGCTGTGCAGAAGCTTTTAAGCTTGTTGTAGTCCCACTTGTGATTTTTTCCTTTTGTTGTGGTCTTGATGTCATATATAAAAACATCGTTTTCAAGACCAGTGCCAAGGAGTTTCATCCTTATATTTTCTTTTAGGGATGTTATGGTATCTGGTCTTATGTTTAAGTCATTGATTCGAGTTGTTTTTATGAGTGGTATAAGATAGAGGTCTTGTTTTTTGCTTTTTTGTTTTTTTCATATGTTTATACAGTTTTCTCAGAAAAGAAAGTGACTAATATTTCCACAATTGGTGTTCTTGTCTCCCCTGCTCCCTTGTTGAATATTAGTTGAACCCTGTATGCTGTTCCATGGTCTATGTGTCTATTTGGGGGCCAGTACACTATTATTTGAAATATTGAAACTTTGTGGTAAATATGAAATTTCAAGGTGTGATTCTTTTGGGTTTTGATAATGTCAACATTTTAACAGTATTAGTCTTCTGGTCCATGTCACATGATGCCTTTCCATTTTTTATGTTTTCTTCTATTTCTTACAATTTCTTATAGTTATCACTGTACAGATCTTTCACTTCACTAATTAAATTTATTTCTAGGTATTTTCTTGCTTTTGATGCTGTTGTGAATGGGATAGTTTTTTTTCAGATGTTTCATTATTAGTACACAGTAATGAAACTGAATTCTATATAGCGAGATTAGGCATCTTATTTTGTTTCTGATTAGAGAAAAAGCTTTCAAGTGTTCACTGCTGAGTATAACGTTAGTTTTGGGTTTTTTATATATGTTCTTTATTACACTGAGGTATGTTCCTTCACACCCTACATGTTGAGGGTTTT
Organism: Bos taurus; assembly: GCF_002263795.3. NCBI lineage: Eukaryota > Metazoa > Chordata > Mammalia > Artiodactyla > Bovidae > Bos > Bos taurus. The sequence continues at coordinate 84,312,362 of NC_037333.1, read as the reverse complement.
ATCATAAAAGAATGTCATATCTTGTCAAATGTTTTTTGGACATCTGTTGAGATAATCAACTTATTTTATAGTTCATTCTATTTGTCCTTGCATCACAAAGATAAATCTCACTTGGTCTTAGTATACAATTCTTTTAATGTGCTCTTGAATTTGGCTTGTTGATATTTTGTTGAGAATTTTTGCATTAATATTCAATCTGGATATTGACTTTAGTTTTATCTCCTTGCAATGTCCTTATCTATTTGGTATCATGATTGTGGTGATGACCTTGTAGGATGAGTTTGGAAATGTTCCTACCCTCCTCTTTAATTTTTAAAGATTTTTGAAGAACTGGCATTAATTATTCTATAATATTTCATAGAATACGTCAGTGAAGCCATCAGGCCCTGGGCCTTTTGTGTGTTGATAAGTTTTTGATTACCAATTCAATTTCTTTACTTATTAGGACTGTTCAGATTTTCTACTTCTTCCTGATTCAGTCTTGGTAGGTTCTGTTTTTAAGTTCTCCATTCTTCTCATATATGTATTAATAGTTTCTTAGCTTATAATTATTCATGGTAGTCTCGGGATGCTATCTAATTTTTAAGTATCAGTTGTAATGTCTCCATTTCATTTCTAATCTTATTTATTTGAGTCACTTTTTTTCTTGATTAGTCTAACTAAAGGTTTTCAATTTTGTTTATCTTTTGGAAAAGACAGAGAAGGACAAATACTGTAAGATATCACTTGTATATGAAATCTAAAAATGCCAAACTTGTAATAACAGAGAGTAATATGGTAGTTGCCAGGACTGAGAGGTGGAAGAACAGGAGAAATGTTGTTTAAGGATACAAATTTGCATTTCTTAGTAAATAAATACTAGAGATCTCAGGTTCAGAATAGTGAATATGCATACATGCTCAGTCATGTCTGACTCTTCGTGACCCTGTGAACTATAGCCAGCCAGTCTCCTCTGTCGATCAGATATCCCAGGCAGGAATATTGGGGTGGGTTGCCATTTAAAATTTGGAATTATTCTGGTATAGAAAGTAACTTTTTTTTTAATCAGAAAGGATCAAGGACCACAAAGCAAAATAATTCAAAAACAATTCCAGGCAAATACAGATTCACCAGGAGCTTTATTTAGTTAGAAGTGAATTACTCAAAAGCTGACCAGACCTGTTTTGCAGAAAGCTCTGGGCACCTCTTCCTCTGTAGAGTAGGTGCTCCCAGGGGGACTCATTGAAGTCATATTGAAGGTTCTTCACCACAGTTAGACATAGCACATCCATCTGTGACATTAATTATGCAAGTTCAGGACAAAGGCATCATATGTAAAGAAACACAGCAATACGGTCACTCAAATAAGTAACTATGCAAGGGTAACTTTGGATTATAAATAGAACTCACAGAACTATTTCATACAACTTCCAAACTATAATACTTGACTCCTCAAGTCATTATGACAAAGTTTAAGGTGAAGAATAGGACTACAGAGCTGAATGAATGACATAAAGTGATTCAGATCATATTTTTTTTCATAGTGCTCATAGTCAGGAAACAAAATATTAATGAATAATCTAAATAATTCTCAAAAAGTATGTCTGGAATAAATAAATAAGTTAGCAGAATTATAATAACAAAGAACCAAAGCAAGTTGAATCCGGAAAGTAACTTCCTTCCAAGAATCTATGTTAGTAATTAACATCAAGATTAATGAAGAGTCTGAGGATAATATAGTTTAATAGTACCTCCTTGTACTGAGTACTGGCTCTATCTTATTTCCTGCTTATACAGAAAAACATTGCACAAATATGTATAATGGAAGACATTGACCTCATATCACCCATTCTTTTCCCAGGATCTCAAGGATGAAAAATGTTTAAAAAAAAAAAAAAAAAGCATCATTATAAAAAACAATATAAAGTTCCGCAAAAAAAATTTTTAATGATTTTTTAGTGTTGAATATTTATAGGTACAACTGACCAAAGTCCAAGATGTGAAGTTAACATGTTCAAGAAAATTGGGGGAGTGGGGCGGGTGAGAGAGGGAAATCACTCTATTAGCTAACTGTATAGTATGTGAAAAGAATAATGTGAACTTTCTAATATAAAACCTGTCTACACATATAGCTCAGCAATTCCTTTTCTGGGTTTGTTTCCAAAATAATTGAAATTAGGTTCCCAATGAGATACCTGTACAACATATGCATGAAAGCTCTATTCACAGGAGCCAAGAGGTTGAAGCAACCCAAATGTCCATCAACAAAGCAAGCAATAAACAAAATGTCATGTATACAAACAACGGAATATTACTCACCTTTAAAAGGAAATTCTGACACGTCACAGCATGAATGAATCTTACATTAAGTGAAAATAAGTAGTCAGAAAAAAAAAAAAAAATACTGTGCAATTCAACTTTTAAGAAGTATCCAGACTAATCTCATTTGTAGAAACAGAGTATAATGAAACTTGCCAAAGGCTAGAGAAAGAGAAAAGTAGAGTTTCTTAACGATCATAGACTTCCAGTTTTGTCAGATGAAAAAGTTCTGGAGATTGGTTGCACAATGTGAGTATACTTAATACTACTATACTACACACTTAGGAACAATTAAGAAGTAAATTTTATGCCATGTGTATCTTACCACAATATTTTTGTAAGAAATCACTACTCTGATATCTCAAGACAATTTCTGTTTTCTCTCTTTAGTTGCTTGTAGCAATCCCTTCAATAATGTATGTTATGCTGCTGCTCTTTTGTGATGGGCACATTCTTTTTTCACAGGAAATGGAAGAGTTTGTGCAGAGCTCTGGAGAAAATGGTATTGTGGTGTTTTCTTTGGGGTCAATGGTCAGTAACGTGTCAGAAGACAGAGCCAAGGTGATTGCATCAGCCTTTGCTCAAATTCCACAAAAGGTAGATGCAATAACTTAATCATGGACAACTCTTTAATAAGTCTGTTAAACTCTGTAAAGATCTGATCATAGACATTTTCTATCAGAAAGGTAAATAATATGATAGCAGCAATTTATCTCATATATATACATATATATGTGTATATATAAACCGAAATATACATGGCAGGTGCTACGGCAGTACAGGGAGTGCCTTTCATCCATAATAATTTTAATTACTCAACATAGTAATCAAAAAGAATGGTATTTAAGAGACACAGTGTGAATTTTGGTATTATTAATACAATGGTAGCATGAGCAGTAAGATTAACCAGTAAATTCTGCTTTGTCACTTGTTCCTTTTCTTTGAAGGACTTCTGAGGACACAACACACATATAGATGCTCTCGGGAGTTAAACTTTAACAATAAAGGTAGTCATGCAACATTGATTCAAGTCAAACAATACTTTTCATTGTTTTTGAAAGTAGGGCTTAATAATTTGTAATTTAAGAGAACATACTTCTTCAGCAGCACTGATTAACTTATTTTTAAAAAATTATGCTGTTGTTTAGTCATTAAGTCATCTGAATCATTGCAATCCCATGGACTACAGCATGCTAGGCTCCCCTGTCCTTCACTATTACCCAGGGTTTGCCCAGAGTCATGTCCATCGATTTAGTGATGCTATCTAACCATGTCATCCTCTGCCAGCCCTTCTCCTTTTGCCTTCAACCTTTCCCAGATCAGGGTCTTTCCAATGAGTTATCAGGTGGCCAGAGTATTGGAACTTCAGCATCAGTACTTCCAATGAATATTCACAATTGGTTTCATTTAGGATTGACTGGTTTGATGTCCTTGCCATTCAAGGGATTCTCAAGAATATTCTCCAGCACCACAATTCAAAAGTATCAATTCTTCAGTGCTTAACCTTCTTTAAGGACTTCCCCAGTGGCTCAGACGGTAAAGCGTATGCCTATAATGCAGGAGACCTGGGTTCGATCCCTGGGTTGGGAAGATCCTCTGAAGAAGGAAATGGCAACCCACTCAGGTACTCTTGCCTGGAAAATCTCATGGATACAGAAGCCTCGTAAGGCCCAGTCCGTGGGGCCGCAAAGAGTTGGACACAATTGAGTGACTTCACCTTATCTTACCCTACCTAATATTCTTTACTGTCCATCTCTCATATCCATACATATGGAATGGACTACTGGAAAAAAATATAGCTTTGATTATACGGACCTCTTTTGGCAGAGTGATGTCTCTGCTTTTAATACTTTATCTAGATTTGTCATAGCTTTTCTTCCAAGAAGCAAGTGTCTTTTCATTTCATTGCTGAAGTCACCATCCACAATGATTTTGGAGCCCAAGAAGATAAAATATGTCACAGCTTCCACATTTTCCCCACGTATTTGCCATGAAGTGATGGGACCAGATGCCATGAAATTATTGTTTTGAATGCTGAGTTTTAAGACAGCTTTTTCACTTTCATTTTTCACCCTCATCAAGAGTCTCTTTCAGTTCAGTTCAGTCACTCAGTCATGTCCGACTCTTTGAGACTCCATAAATTGCAGCACTCCAGGCCTCCCTGTCCATCACCAACTCCCGGAGTTCACTCAGACTCATGTCAATCGAGTCGATGTTGCCATCCAGCCATCTCATCCTCTGTTGTCCCCTTCTCCTCATGCATGGCAAAACCAATACAATACTGTAAAGTAAAAAAAAAAAAAAAAAAAAGTCTTCTCCAACACCACAGTTCACAAGCATTAATTCTTTTGCACTCAGCTTTCTTCACAGTCCAACTCTCACATCCATACATGACTAATGGAAAAATCATAGCCTTGACTACACGGACATTTGTTGGCAAAGTAATGTCTCTGCTTTTCAATATTGCTGTCTAGGTTGATCATAACTTTCCTTCCAAGCAGTAAGCGTCTTTTAAACTCATGGCTACAGTCACCATTTGCAGTGATTTTGGAGCCCCAGAAAATAAAGTCTGGCACTGTTTCCACTGTTTCTCCATCTATTTGCCATGAAGTGATGGGACCAGATGCCATGATCTTCGTTTTCTGAATGTTGAACTTTAAGCCAACTTTTTCACTCTCCTCTTTCACTTTCATCAAGAGGCTTTTTAGTTCCTCTTCACTTTCTGCCACAAGAGTGGTGTCATCTGCATATCTGAGGTTATTGATATTTCTCCCGGCAATCTTGATTCCAGCTTGTGTTTCTTCCAGTCCAGCGTTTCTCATGATGTACTCTGCATATAAGTTAAATAACCAGGGTGACAATATACAGCCTTGACGTACTCCTTTACCTATTTGGAACCAGTCTGTTGTTCCATGTCCAGTTCTAACTGTTGATTCCCAACCTGCATATAGGTTAGCATAGTCAATGAAGCAGTAGCAGATGTTTTTCTGAAATTCTCTTGCTTTTTCTATGATGTAATGAATGATGGCAATTTGATCTCTGGTTCTTCTGCCTTTTCTAAACCCAGATAGCACATCTGGAAAATCTTGGTTTATGTACTGCTCAGGCTGAGCTAAATGATTTTTGAGTATTACCTTGCTAGCATGTGAAAGGAACATAATTTTACAGTAGTTTGATCATTCTTTGGCATTACCCATCTTTGGGTTTGGAATGAAAACTGACCTTTTCCAGTCCTGTGGCCACTGCTGTGTCTTCCAAATTTGCTGGCATACTGAGTGCAGCACTTTAACAGTATCATCTTTTCGGATTTGAAATACCTTAGCTAAATTCCACTAGCTTTCTTCATGGTAATACTTCCTAAGGTCCCATTTTCTTCACACTCCAAGATGTGTGGCTCTATGAGTGACCACACCTTCCTAGTTGTCCAGGTTACTAAGACCTCTTTTGTATAGTTTTTCTGTGTATTCTTGCCACCTCTTCTTAATATCTTCTGCTTCTGTTGGGTCCATACCATTTCTGTCCTTTATTGTGCCCATCTTTGCATGAAATGATCCCTTGGGATATCTAATTTACTTGAAGTGATCTCTAGTCTTTCACATCCCATTGATTTCTCTATTTCTTTGCATTGTTCACTTAAGAAGGCCTTCTTATCTCTCCTATCTATCCTCTGAAATTCTGCATTCAGTTGAGTATATTTTTCTTTCCCTTTCTCCCTTGGCCTTCACTCCCCTTCTTTTCTGCATTATTTATAAAGCCTCCTCAGATAACCACTTTGCCTTCTGGCATTTCATTTTCTTTGAGATTGTTTTGATCACTGCCTCCTGTACAGTGTTACACACCTCTATCCACAGTTCTTCAGGCACTATGTATACCAGATATAATCCCTTGAATCTATTCATCACCTCCACTGTGTGATTATATGGGATTTGATTTCTGTCATACCTGAATGGCTAGCAGTTTTCCCCACTTTCAATTTAAGTCTCTCTTCAATTCAAATCTGAATTTTGCACTCAGGTGCTCATGATCTGAACCACAGTCAACTCCAGGTCTTGTGTTGCTGACTGTATAGAGCATCTCCATCCTCGGCTATAAATAACATAATCAATCTGATTTCGGTATTGACCATCTGGTTATGTCCATGTATAGAGTCATCAGTTGTTGGAAAAGGATGTTTACTATGACCAGTGTGTTCTCTTGACTGAAGTCTGTTAGCCTTTGCCTGCTTCTTTTAGTACTACAAGGCCAAACTTGCCTGTTACCCGAGATATCTCTTAACTTCTTACCTTTACATTCCAATCCCTATGATGAAAAAGACTTCTTCTTCTTCATTATTATTATTATTTTTTTTTTTTTTAGTGTTAATTCTAGAAGGTCTTGTGGATCTTGCTGAATCAATCTTTAGCTTCTTCAGCATTAGTGGCTGGGGCATAGACCTGGATTGCTGTGATGTTGAATGGTTTGCCTTGGAAATGAACCAAGATCATTCTGTTGTTTTTGAGATTGCACCCAAGCACTCCATTTCAGAACTTTTTGTTGACTGTGAGAGCTACTCCATTTCTTCTAAGGAATTCTTAACCACAGTAGTAGATATAATGGTCATCTGAATTAAATTCATCGAACTTGTCCATTTTAGTTCATGGATTCCTAAGATGTTGATATTCACTCTTGCCATCTACTGCTTGACCATGTCCATTACCTCGATTTCATTGGCCTAACATTCCAGGATCTTATGTTCTTTACAGCATGATACTTTCACCACCAGACACATCCACAACTGAGCATCATTTCTTCATTGGCCCAGTCACTTCATTCTTTCTGGATCTATTAGTAATTGCCCTCCACTCTTCCTCAGCAGGATATTGGACACATTCTGACCTGGACAACTCATCTTCCAGTGTCATATATTTTTGCCTTTTCATATTGTTCATGTGGTTCTCATGGCAAAGATAGTGGAGTGGTTGTCCATTCCCTCCTCCAGTGGACCACAGCTTGTCAGAACACTCCACTATGACCCATCTGCCCTTGGGCAGCCCTGCAGAGCATGGCTCATAGCTTCATTGAGTTACACAAGCCCCTTTACCGTGACAAGGCTGTGATCTATGAAGGGGATTAATAAATTATAAATAAGCCAAAATATTTATCTTAGGTGATTGACTGCATACTTTTTCCTCTCTATAATCAAAATGTATAAAATTCTAATAAATAATTTCCCCTTTTAACTACTTGATATAAGTAAACTCTTTTACAACAGTCAAAAATAAATAAATCACTGAATAACGAATTTGAAAATGAGCACTAGCATATAAAGAAAATAAATGAATGTGTAGGTTATGTGTAATCTGCCACTGGCTTGTTGTATTGGAAACAAAACCACCTATCCATGGAAGAAAAGCTATGACAAACACAGACAGTGTTTTAAAAAGCAAAGCAGCACTTGCCCGGAAAAGTCCATATAGTCAAAGCTATGCTTTTTCAGTAGTTGTGCATGGATGTGAGAGTTGGACCATAAAGAAGGCTGATGGCCAAAGAATTGTTGCTTTTGAATTGTGGTGCTGGAGAAGACTCTTGAGAGTCCCCTGACTGCAGGATCAAACCAGTCAATCCTAAGTTAATCAACCTTGAATATTCATTGGAAGGACTGATGCTGAAGCTGAAGCTCCAATACCTTGGCCATCTGATGCAAAGAGATGACTCATTGAAGAAGACCTTGATGCTGAGAAAGATTAAGGGCAGGAGGAAAAGGGAGTGACAGAGGATGAGTTGGTTGGATAGCAACACAGAATCAATGGATATGAATATGAGCAACTTCTGAGAGATAGTGAAGGACAGGGAAGCCTAGCATGCTACAGTCCATGGGATGCAAAGAGTTGGACAGAACTTAGTGACTGAAAAGCAACAATAAAACAGTTTTTTTAAAAAATATTTGAATTGGTCATTGAAAATCTCACTTGTCTCTGCCATCATGTGTACATAATTAATACATCAAATGTAGGTATTCCTATGTATGTCCTTCTATTACTAGTTACCATTACTTAATATGTCTTCATTTCCTTACATGTCATATGGATGATATGTAATTATATGTATCTTAGTCAATTTAGAAATTATTATTATAACTTGGAAGTTCAACTCATAGAATAAGGTATTTCCTTTGCTTTTAACAGGTGCTATGGAGATATGATGGCAAAAAACCAGATACCTTAGGACCCAACACCCGGTTGTATAAATGGCTTCCCCAGAATGACCTTCTTGGTGAGACTTGTCAGAACAAATAATGAAAATATGAGTAACAGCCAAGCAGAGTGAGAGTGCTTCAACAGGAAACACACTTAGAAAGCAATTAATTATTGAAACACTGAAAAAGAAAACTTTACTAGTCTATTATAATTGTCTTTGCTATGAGAAAAAAAGGAGAACATATAAAAGTTGTCAGTTTATTCTACGTAGTCACATCCCTTACAGCCAGAATCTTTACTTTAGCTGTAATTACTTCTCGCAGTGAACTTTTCAATAACTTCCTGGATTGTTGTTCTGTCTCTGAATTCTTTCATTATACTCATCATTTCCATTCTGTAGAGGTATGTTCAGATCAGATCAGTCACTCAGTCGTGTCCGACTCTTTGCAACCCCATGAATTGCAGCACGCCAGACCTCCCTGTCCATCACCAACTCCCGGAGTTCACTCAGACTCACGTCCAGCGAGTCAGTGATGCCATCCAGCCATCTCATCATCTGTCGTCCCCTTCTCCTCCTGCCCCCAATCCCTCCCAGCATCAGAGTCTTTTCCAATGAGTCAACTCTTCGAATGAGGTGGCCAAAGTACTGGAGTTTCAGCTTTAGCATCATTCCTTCCAAAGAAATCCCAGGGCTGATCTCCTTCAGAATGGATTGGTTGGATCTCCTTGCAGTCCAAGGGACTCTCAAGAGTCTTCTCCAACACCACAGTTCAAAAGCATCAATTCTTTGGCGCTCAGCCTTCTTCACAGTCCAAATCTCACATTCATACATGACCACAGGAAAAACCATAGCCTTGACTAGACGAACCTTTGTTGGCAAAGTAATGTCTCTACTTTTGAATATGCTATCTAGGTTAGTCATAACTTTCCTTCCAAGGAGTAAGCGTCTTTTAATTTCATGGCTGCAGTCACCATCTGTAGTGATTTTGGAACCCAGAAAAATAAAGTCTGACACTGTTTCCACTGTTTCCCCATCTATTTCCCATGAAGTGGTTGGACCAGATGCCATGATCTTCATTTACTGAATGTTGAGCTTTAAGCCAACTTTTTCACTCTCCTCTTTCACTTTCATCAAGAGGCTTTGTAGTTCCTCTTCCCTTTCTGCCATAAGGGTGGTGTCATCTGCATATCTGAGCTTATTGATATTTCTCCTGGCAATCTTGATTCCAGCTTGTGCTTCTTCCAGTCCAGCGTTTCTCATGATGTACTCTGCATAGAAGTTAAATAAACAGGGTGACAATATACAGCCTTGACGAACTCCTTTTCCTATTTGGAACCAGTCTGTTGTTCCATGTCCAGTTCTAACTTTTGCTTCCTGACCTGCATATAGGTTTCTCAAGAGGCAGGTCAGGTGGTCTGGTATTCCCATCTCTTGAAGAATTTTCCACAGTTTATTGTGACCCACACAGTCAAAGGCTTTGGCATAGTCAATAAAGCAGAAATAGATGCTTTTCTGAAACTCTTGCTTTTTCCATGATCCAGCGGATGTTGGCAATTTGATCTCTGGTTCCTCTGCCTTTTCTAAAACCAGCTTGAACATCAGGAAGTTTACGGTTCAAATATTACTGAAGCCTGGCTTGGAGAATTTTGAGCATTACTTTACTAGCATGTGAGATGAGTGCAATTGTGCGGTAGTTTGAGCATTCTTTGGCATTGCCTTTCTTTGGTATTGGAATGAAAACTGACCTTTTCTAGTCCTGTGGCCACTGCTGAGTTTTCCAAATTTGCTGGCATATTGAATGCAGCACTTTCACAGCATCATCTGTCAGGATTTGAAATAGCTCAACTGGAATTCCATCACCTTCACTCGCTTTCTTCATAGTGATGCTTTCTAAGGCCCACTTGACTTCACATTCCAGGATGTCTGGCTCTAGGTCAGTGATCACACCATCGTGATTATCTGTGTCGTGAAGATCTTTTCTGTATAGTTCTTCTGTGTATTCTTGCCATCTCTTCTTAATATCTTCTGCTTCTGTTAGGTTCATACCATTTCTGTCCTTTATCAAGCCCATCTTTGCAAGAAATGTTCCTTTGGTATCTCTGATTTTCTTGAAGAGATCCCTAGTCTTTCCCATTCTCTTGTTTTCCCCTATTTCTTTGCATTGATCGCTGAAGAAGGCTTTCTTATCTCTTCTTGCTATTCTTTGGAACTCTGCATTCAGATGTTTATATCTTTCCTTTTCTCCTTTGCTTTTCGCTTCTCTTCTTTTCACAGCTATTTGTAAGGCCTTCCCAGGCAGCCATTTTGTTTTCTGCATTTCTTTTCCACAGGGATCGTCTTGATCCCTGTCTCCTGTACAATGTCACAAACTTCATTCCATAGTTCATCAGGCACTCTATCTATCAGATCTAGGCCCTTAAATCTATTTCTCACTTCCACTGTATAATCATAAGGGATTTGATTTAGGTCATACCTGAATGGTCTAGTGGTTTTCCCTACTTTCTTCAATTTAAGTCTGAATTTGGCAATATGGAGTTCATGGTCTGAGCCACAGTCAGCTCCTGGTCTTCTTTTTGCTGACTGTATAGAGCTTTTCCATCTTTGGCTGCAAAGAATATAATCAGTCTGATTTTGGTGTTGACCATCTGGTGATGTCCATGTATAGAGTCTTCTCTTGTGTTGTTGGAAGAGGGTGTTTGTTATGACCAGTGCATTTTCTTGGCAAAACTCTATTAGTCTTTGCCCTGCTTCATTCCTTATTCCAAGGCCAAATTTCCCTGTTACTCCAGGTGTTTCTTGACTTCCTAGTTTTGCATTCCAGTCCCCTATAATGAAAAGGACATCTTTTCTGGGTGTTAGTTCTAAAAGGTCTTGTAGGTCTTCATCAACTTCAGCTTATTCAGCGTTACTGTTTGGGGCATAGACTTGGATTACTGTGATATTGAATGGTTTGCCTTGGAAACGAACAGAGATCATTGTGTCATTTTCGAGATTGCATCCAAGTACTGCATTTCGGACTCTTCTGTTGACCATGATGGCTACTCCATTTCTTCTGAGGGATTCCTGCCCACAGTAGTAGATATAATGGTCATCTGAGTTAAATTCACCCATTCCAGTCCATTTCAGTTTGCTGATTCTTAGAATGTCGACATTCACTCTTGCCATCTCTTGTTTGACCACTTCCAATTTGCCTTGATTCATGGACCTGACATTCCAGGTTCCTATGCAATATTGCTCTTTACAGCATGAAAAGAACTCTTGTGCCATTACCAATGACTCTCAATTTTCTGTAAAGAAAAAAAAAAAGCACAATCATTTTTGTGAAACAATAACACACTTCATGATAAAATTTAGCTTTTCCTTCCTCTGGTTCCGGTGCCACTACGATTATCCTTCTTTTCCCCTGACACCATTCCTATCAAGCTAAATGGCTTCACTATATCTTTAGGTGAATAAATTCCAGCATGTCCTCTTCTTTTTTTGCACATGTGGTTTCTTTTACCCAGAATGCTCTTTCAAGTTGTTCCCCTGCCGATCCTGGATTCATTTGTGACGTTCAAGTGACTCAGCACTTCTTTCACAAAGTCTTCATTTACTCCTTCAGCAGACATAGTCGTTTCTTCTCTGAATTCTGAAAGCAAATAAAAGCACTTTCATATGCGTAATAATCTGTTATCTAAAAGATACTCCTCAATCCAGTGCCTTATAATGCCAGTTTCTCATTTTATTCTGAGTTATAATTAATAACCTTACTGAAATTCACTCAATCCTAGGCCATCCAAAAACCAAAGCCTTTATAACTCACGGTGGAAGCAATGGTGTTTATGAGGCCATCTATCACGGGATCCCTATGGTGGGCACTCCTTTGTTTGCTGATCAAGCTGATAACATTGCTCGAATGAAATCCAAGGGAACAGCTGTCAGGTTGGACTTGGAAACAATGTCAACAAGAGATTTGCTCAACGCATTGAAGGAAGTCATTAATAATCCTTCGTGAGTATATATATATATATATATATTTTTTTTTTTTTTTTCTTTACTAGCTAATCCTTCTAGAGAAGTTCTCATCTGAAGGCCAGGGAGGCAGTGATGAGTCTTCACATAAGCACAAGAAGGTGTAAGATTTGCTCAATGTTTTGAAAACAGACAAAAATAACGGGTTGTGAATGTCACATTAAGATTTTTTCATGGTTTTATGGAAAAAGTTTGTCAGTGTTTTAAAGATAGTGGAGAAATGTTGAAAACTTAATCATTAGAATGAGAAGAACCACTGAAATGGTAATAGAAGGATTAAGAAGCATTGAGAACAAAGTTATTGTAGGGAACCATGAATGCGATGGATACTCATCTGCCCACTTTCTTTCAGCATGTGAACTTCTCAAATGTTTTAAACCCTTAAAGATGGTTTATTTTCACTAAACCATCATGACATCATCCACTTCAAATTCCAATTACATTTATATTTTCCAACTTTTCTATGCTAATATTTTGACTCCATCTCTGATAAATGATAAACAGCTATAACTTTCTAATTACCCAGTTTCAACAATGTATATACTATTTATAAATGTGGGTGTATTCTAGGGTTGTTTTTTTTTTTATTTTTTTTACTGTGGTCATTTTGTCTTCTTTGGAAGACTTATAAATCTAAACATAATGGACTCGGGAGGAGTATGTTGATATGAAAAAGTGAAAGTTTTGGTTTCTCAGTTGTGTTTGACTCTTTGGGACCCCATAGACTGTATCCCACCACTCCTCAGTCCATGGAATTTTCCAGGCAAGAACATGGGAATAGGTAGCCATTCTCTTCTCCAGAGGATCTTGCTGATCCAGGGATCAAACCAGGTCTCTGTATTGCAGGCAGATTCTTTACATCTGAGCCACCGGGGAATCCCATATGTTGGGATATTCCTTTTTTTTTTTAAATGTTACACAATTTTTAAAGGTTATTTTCCATTTAAAGTAATTACCAAAGAGTGGCTAAATTTCCAGTGTTGTACAACACCTCCTTGAGCTTATATTATTCCCAGTAATTTTGCCTCCTACTCCCCCACCTGTGTGTTTCTACTACCCCGAATCTGGTAACCAATAGATTGTTTTCTGTATCTGCTAGTCTGTAATAATATTTTGATCCCATCATTGATAAATGGTAAACAACTAGAATTTTCTAATTTACTCAATTACAACTATGTATATACAGCTTATAAATGTAAGTATCTTCAGAGTTCTTTTACTTGTGCTTGTTTTTGTCTTATTTGGAATAGATAGTTATGTTGGGATATTCCTATTTAAAAGCCACATTTTCTGAAAACAGAAATACTTTATGTCTAAATCACTTCAGGATATACATGAATTCCAATGACACAATTATATTAATATCACAAATATGATGTATATATTCCCCCTTTTTTATCATAATGACTTTGTAAAGAAAACATTTTGAGAATGTGTCAGTAATAGCAGCAAAAATCATTTTGTGTTTTATAAGCAGTGTTATTTAAATTTAATTTTAGCACAGCTATTGTCCTAAGTGAGCAGCATAAAAAGCACTATTTTTCTTTTTTTTAAAGAAACAAATCTTTCATTTGCTGTTTTTATGTAAATGTACATATCTCTAGTATATTGGTATGTCTTTTTAATTTTTAATAATGTAATGTTGGGGTCAAAAATGAAGATATACTGACTGTTCATGATATGCTACATGTTGTATTTAGTAAAACAGTGTTACTTTACACATATTAAGTAACTTCTTTATTGTAGTCTATTCCTATTGTATTAAAAATATATTTCCAGGATTACTGCAGTCTTTGCAAAAACCCAGTGCTCCTCCTGTGTTTTTGACAGTAAAGGGAGAAAAGTTACTTCCATTGTTATTACTACATTGCCATGTTATAGCATTTTGTGATTTAAAGTTCATGTGCTATATCTCTTTATCCTTCTTTCTTATCTGTTAGTCTGCCATCATTTCAGCAGTAGAAACAAGTGTGCCTGCAATGCCTGAGAGTAAAATGCTGAGCCTTCTCCAGAATTTTAGAACAAGAACCAGAACAACAAAACTAGTAAACATTTACTGAGTGTCTACTGCATGCCAGGAATGCCTCTAAGAATCAATACAATATTATCAAAAGAATTAGATAAGGTACTATTCCTAGACATTTTATAGTACAATGAAAAACTGAGAAACAGATTCTATCATGATTGAGCCCTCCAAAGTAAAATTAAAAGTTTAAAAAATAAAAAAGTTTTAAAATGTTAATAAAATTAATTTTTTAAAAAATTTGAAGAACAGAAAGAATAAAAAAGCAGCCAACAAAGTAAGAGACAGGAATCAAACTGAGTCAATCTACTTCCACATTTTCAACCACCACTTCACTAATGTAAGATCAGCATTGTCTGGACATGTCTCCAAACCTCATCACTGATTTACCTGCTATATCTAGATTATAACATTTTGAAATACATCTATCAGGTCCATTAACAATTCTTTATGAGATAATTCAAACTTTGGACAAACATTATGAATTTCTTTTCTTTTCTTTCCCTTTGGGACAGCTCATCCCATTCTTTAGAATACACAATCTTGTTCTCCCCCATTTTCTTTCTTTTCTTTGCAGCTTGAAACATTATGCATTTAAGAAATCCTAGCCCATAAGCTAATACCTCAATAATCACCTCGGAGAAAATTATGGTTTTCTTCCACTCTGTGTTGCACTCTGTTACCATCTGCAAGAAAATTTCACATATTTATTTATTATAGCTCATTCCATAAATGATAACTGTTTGATTTTCCTTCAGCTACAAAGAGAATGTGATGAGATTATCAGCCATTCAACATGATCAGCCTATGAAGCCCTTGGACAGAGCAGTCTTCTGGATCGAGTTTGTCATGCGCCACAAAGGAGCCAAGCACTTGCGGCCAGCTATCCATGACCTCACCTGGTTCCAGTACCACTCTCTGGATGTCATTGGGTTCCTACTGGCCTGTGTGGCAACTGCCATATTTGTCATCACAAAGTGTTGTCTATTTTGTTGCTTGAAGTTTGCTAAATTAGGAAAGAAGGAGAAAAGAGACTAGCTGTATCTGAGACCTCAGTGCAGGTGTCCCCTGATGATCTGAGGTGGAGCTGATGCAATAATAGAAACAAAGTGAGCAATAAATGTGATGTGCTTGAATCGTCCCAAACCCATTGCTTCCTACCCCAGTCCATGGAAAAATTATCTTTCACAAAACTGGCTCCTGGAGCCTAAAAATTTGGGTACTGCTGCACTAGCAGTTCTGCCTCATGAGTAGAACTCTCCATAAAACTATGTCGATATGTATTGAAATTTATTGTTTTAATGCAAAAGTATACTAAAAAGATATGATTGAATTTAACTGGTTTTCACATATTGCATGTAGAAACAAGAACAATAAAAGTCTATTCATAGTATCCATATTATTTTGTAGATATTCAGAATTTTACCTTGATTTTTGTATAGAATTTTATAGCTTTTCCTTGCTATAGAAATTGTTCAATAATTGGAATTCTTTTGAAAAATTCACCCTTTAATTTTATTTGTGAGACCACTAATAGTTCTTCATTTTTACTGTGCATTCAGCCTCAACATCACTTCTTACCTAAAGCCATGGCAAGACACTTGCCTTCGTCCAGTTAATCTCATTTGCCTTTGGAGTGTTTGTGGAACTAGAAGTATAGCAACTGCTACATGCTTCCTTTTATAAAATTGAGATATTTGCAAAAACCTTTAATTTCATGACCTAATTCTCTTTTTGTCATCCACCTTTTATTCACCTATTATTTTCACTCCCATAATCAGCCTTTGCTAATGGATATAAGTTCTCAACTGTATGTTAAGAAAATTATAACCCGAACTCTATATTCAGGTTGAACTCTAAATTCAAAAGAGACTTTTGAATTTTCATTCTTGCCAAAGCTACCTGAATATATCTATGATCTTATCTATATCTATATACATATCTAAATCTATGTATATATTTACAATTCAGGACACAGCACCACATAGCTACTTGCAGATATGATGAAAAATTCAATGGGTTTGTTGAACACAGACTGAATTATTTACTATTATATTATAATATGGGCTTCCCTGGTAGCTCAGCTGGTAAAGAAACCACCTGCAATGCAGGAGACCCCAGTTCAATTCCTGGGTTGGGAAGATTCCCCTGGAGAAGGGATAGGCTACCCACTCCAGTATTCTTGGGCTTCCCTGGTGGCTCAGATGGTAAAGAATCTGCCTGCAAAGGGGGAGACCTGGGTTTGATACCAGGTTGGGAAGATCCCCTGGAGAAGGGAATAGCTACCTACCCCAGTACTCTGGCCTAGAGAATTCCATGGGCAGAGGAGCCTGGTAGGCTACAGTCCATGGGGTCCCAAAGAGCTGGATATGGCTGAGCACCTTTCACTTTCATATTATATTATATCATAACCACACTTTAGTTCAGCATTTATCATTCCTTTGTCTCTTTCCTTGGGAAGATATTGCATTGTCCCTCCCATAACACTTACATGTAAACGTTCAAGCCTTTATCATGACAGAAAATATTATAGACATATTTTCTTTAAACCTAGGTCCACTATGACTGAAATAATCAGAAACAATGAGCACAATACAAAAATCACATAAATTTTGTAAAATATTGGTGAATCAAATGAAAACAATCTGAAGGTACTGATGAAAACTGTACATCAGGAAAGCAGTTTATAATCAAAATGTCCAGGTGAGGGAATGAATCTCGTCTTATTGGTCAAGGGGCCCACCATCCACAACATATAACAAAACATTCATCAGCCTTAGGGATAATTTATTTAAAAAATGAAACATTGATGTTTGGGGAATTATAGGAAAATTATAGGAATTATAGAAAAATTTACCTAAATTTGGAGAAGGCAATGGCACCCCACTTCAGTACTCTTGCCTGGAAAATCCCATGGATGGAGGAGCCTGGTAGGCTGCAGTCCATGGGGTCTCTAGGAGTTGGACACGACTGAGTGACTTCAGTTTCACTTTTCACTTTTCACTTTCATGCATTGGAAAAGGAAACGGCAACCCACTCTAGCATTCTTGCCTGGAGAATCCCAGGGATGGGGGAGCCTGGTAGGCTGCTGTCTATGGGGTCGCACAGAGTCGGACATGACTGAAGTGACTTAGCAGCAGCAGGAAAATTTACCATAGAATTTTCCATAGAAACCACCTAGATGACTGAAATACATTTAAAGAAAAGTAGAACTAACAGGAAGTAAGAAGGTAGAACTATATGTTTCCATAGTAGAAAATGTTTTTAAATCAAGCATATAGGCTTACAAAATTTTCTTCAAATCTATACAGGGGCACTTGTAATAGACAAAGGGTTGGTAGTCACTGTGCAATAAGAAGGACTACAAATCTCCAATGAAAAGTCTAGCACTCCAGTATGAAACTAAATGAAAAGTATGAACAGGAAATTCACAGAAGCAAAATGGTCAATGACAGATAAAAGGTGGTATGGAAAATTTGGGAAATTGAAATTGTCAACAAGTAATATTGCTACAAATAATTTGTAGAATAAATAATCTGGTAGGACTAACTTTGAGGAAGTATTGCCAACAAAAGTCCATCTAGTCAAGGCTATGGTTTTTCCAGTGGTCATGTATGGATGTGAGAGTTGGACTGTGAAGAAAGCTGAGCACTGAAGAATTGATGGTTTTGAACTGTGATGTTGGAGAAGACTCTTGAGAGTCCCTTGGACTGCAAGGAGATCCAACCAGTCCATTCTGAAGGAGATCAGTCCTGGGTGTTCTTTGGAAGGAATGATGCTAAAGTTGAAACTC
Organism: Bos taurus; assembly: GCF_002263795.3. NCBI lineage: Eukaryota > Metazoa > Chordata > Mammalia > Artiodactyla > Bovidae > Bos > Bos taurus. The sequence goes on along the minus strand of NC_037333.1, from coordinate 84,294,057 downwards.
CAGTACTTTGGCCACGTCATGTGGAGTTGACTCATTGGAAAAGACTCTGATGCTGGGAGGGATTGGGGGCAGAAGGAGAAGGGGATGACAGAGGATGAGATGGCTGGATGGCATCACCAACTCAATGGACGTGCATTTGAGTGAACTCCGGGAGTTGGTGATGGACAGGGAGGCCTGGCATGCTGCGATTCATGGGGTCGCAAAGAGTCGGACACGACTGAGTGGCTGAACTGAACTGAATATGGAAATACCATTTAAATAAAATTTATGCACACTGTTTTATATAGCAACTCATCATCTAGTTATGTGTCATGCAGAAATACTTGCACATGTTCATAATTACATACTGAATATTCCCACTAGCACTTAAATGGCTATCAATTTGTGAACACACTTATCTACAACATAGGTATGAGTTATACAGCCATGAAAGAAAACAGTTACTGCTAAGTCACTTCAGTCGTGTCCAACTCTGTGTGACCCCATAGATGACAACCCACCAGGCTCCCCAGTTCCTGGGATTCTCCAGGCAAGAACACTGGAGTGGGTTGCCATTTCCTTCTCCAATTCATGAAAGTGAAAACTGAAAGTGCAGTAGCTCAGTCATGTGCGACTCTTAGCAACCCCATGGACTGCAGGCTACCAGGCTTCTCCCACTATGGGATTTTCCAGGAAAGAGTACTGGAGTCCGGTGCCATTGCCTTCTCTGGAACAGTTAAATTATGGGCAATATTGTTAAATATTCTCTATTTCACATTACTAAACAAATATAAAGTTCCAGAAATTCTAAAAAAAAAGAAGCATGACTTCCAATGACTTCCAAAGAAGCATTCTTTGGAAATAAATTTAAACATATTTTATGTAAATATATGTAAATTTGTACACCACAGAGGAAATGATCTTTAGAATACACTGAATTTCCAATAACATCCACGTGTTCAAGGCAGTTTTAGAAAAGGCAGAGGAACCAAGATCAAATTGCTAACATCCACTGTATCATCAAAAAAGCAAGAGAGTTCCAGAAAAACATCTATTTCTGCTTTATTGACTATGCCAAAGCCTTTGACTGTGTGGATCACAATAAACTATGGGAAATTCTTCAAGAGATGGGAATACCAGACCACCTGACCTGCCTCTTGAGAAACCTATATGCAGGTCAGGAAGCAACAGTTAGAACTAGACATGGAACAACAGACTGGTTCTAAGTAGAAAAAGGAATATGTCAAGGCTGTATATTGTCACCCTGCTTATTTAACTTATATGCAGAGTACATCATGAGAAATGCTGGGCTGGAAGAAGCACAAGCTGGAATCAAGATTGCCGGGAGAAATATCAATAACCTTAGATATGCAGATGACACCACCCTTATGGCAGAAAGTGAAGAAGAACTAAAGAGCCTCTTGATGAAAGTCAAAGAAAAGAGTGAAAAAGTTGGCTTAATGCTCAACATTCAGAAAACTGAGATCACTGCATCCAGTCCCATCACTTCATGGCAAATAGATGGGGAAACAGTGGAAACAGTGGCTGACTTTATTTTTCTGGGCTCCAAAGTCACTGCAGATGGTCACTGCAGCCATGAAATTAAAAGACACTCCTTGGAGGGAAAGTTATGACCAACCTAGACACCATATTAAAAAGCAGAGACATTACTTTGAAAACAAAGGTCCATGTAGTAAGGCTATGGTTTTTCCAGTGTTCATGTATGGTTGTAAGAATTGGACTATAAAGAAAGCAAAGCACAGAAGAATTGATGCTTTTGAACTATGGTGTTGGAGAAGACTCTTGAGCCTTGGACTGCAAGAAGTTCAACCAGTCCATCCTAAAGGAAATCAGTCATGGGTGTTCACTGGAAGGACTGATGTTGAAGCTGAAACTCCAGTTCTTTGGCCACCTGATACAAAGAGCTGACTCATTGGAAAAGACCCTATTTCTGGGAAATATGAGGGCAGGTGGAGAAGGGAATGACAGAGGATGTGATGGTTGGATGGCGTCACTGACTCAATGGACATGGGTTTGGATGGACTCTGGGAGTTGGTCATGAACAGGGAGGCCTGGCATGCTGCAGTTCATGGGGTCACAAAGAGTCAGACACGACTGAGCGACTGAACTGAACTGAACTGAACTGAATTTCCAATGAAAACAATTTAACTTTTTATTCTATATACTTCTTCATTACTTGACCTTTCACAATAATCCTTTCATTTATTTATTTTGTGATATTAAATAATTAGTGAAATAAACATATAGATTCAAAATATTCAGTTATTAAGATATTAAATCATAAGATTTTCATATCATGTTATCAGTGTATTAGTTTCACTCAGAATCCTTGAACTGAGGACTTCCCTGTTAGTCTAATGGGCTCCCCAGGTGGCTCAGTGGTAAAGAATTTGCCTACTGATGCAGGAGACCTAGGTTTGATCCCTTGGTCCGGGAGATCTCCTGGAGGAAAAATGACAATCCACTCCAATATTCTTGCCTGGGAAATCCCATTAACAGACAAACCTGCTTGGACACAACTGAGTGACTGAGCATGTACTTACACTGGTGGTCCAGTGGTTAAGACTCCAGCTTCCACTGCAGGAAGCACATGTTCAATCCCTGGGCTGGGAATAAAGATCCCCATCCCACATGCTGGGGCCAAAAGTAAAATAAATTCTTTTAAAAAAAGCTACTGGAAATTTGGCATACTATCCAATATGTCAAACAATGACTCTTTCTTTTTTTTTTTTAGAACACCTTATATTTATAATTCCAATAGTTTTTGAAATCTTAACTCACATAGTCTACTGATTTTACTGTGGTTTAACAGCAGTATTATATGAATTTTACAATAGTTAAGGGACCTCTGCTGGATTACATCTATACTTATAATAGTGTTTTTGAGTCATGACTACAAATACTCTGCCAGCTCTCCCATCAAGTAATTCCCTCTCTCTTGAACTTTAGTAAATCTAGATGCTGTCTCACAAATGTTTCAGACTAACCTCCAAGGCTCAGTTACAGAACACAACACAGATCTCTCTCTGCCTCTCTGTCTTGGTCGTTCAGCCTGTCTATGTCTCTATCTGTCTATCTATCTATCTATCTCACTATCTCCATTTCATCTCTCTGTCTGCCTACTCACCATGGAGGTCTGTAACACACTCAAAGTTTCCATGAGAAGTGACCACTTGTGGAAAGATACATACGAATGCCTAAGAAGTCCCAGTAGTTCCAGCCCTCCAGCAATTTGAGTCTTTTAAAAGCAATCACCAGAGGTCCTCATGCTTATAGTCCCAGAGAAACCTATTACAAGAATCACCTGAATGAGCCCCACCAACACTCAGAACTATGAGAGATAAAAATAAAATAAATATTTCTCTTCTAAGGACAGTTTTTTGCACTAATACATAACCTAAACAATAATCATGCTTTTATTATAATATCATAGTGATGATATATCTTAATAATGGGAAACTGTTAATGTTACATTTTGAAAGTAACTGTAACCCAGAAAAGGGAGTCACCATACCATAATGGTTAAGAGGTTGCACTCTGAACACAGACAGTGTGGATTTAAGTCACTGAAAAATTACTACATGAATTGCAATATTCATAGCAGCACTATTTACAATAGCCAAAACATGGAAGCCAACTAAGTGCCCAACAACAGATAATTGTCTTAAGATGTGGGATGTATATACAAAGGAATATTACTCACCCTTAGAAAGAATAAAATTTTGCCATTTGTAGCAACATGGATGAACCTAGAAAATAAAATTCATAGTGAAATATGTCATTCATAAAAATACTATATCACTTATATGTGAAATCTAAAAAGTAATACAAATGTATCTATATATAAAACAGAATCAGATTCACAGACATAGACAATAAATTTATGATTACCAAACTGCAGAAGGGGAAGAACAAATTAGGAGTACAGTGCTACAAATATAAACTATTAAACATAAAATAAGCAATAAAAATCTATTGACTAGCACAGAGAATTATACCCAATATCTTGTAATAAATGATGATGAGTATAATCTACAAAAAATCCTGAATCATGATGCTATGCACCTAAAACTCAGACAAAATTATAAAACTACACTTAGAGATACATAGAGAGATAATAGATAGGTTTACATTACAAACCAGGGGCTATTAAACCATGGCCTCTGAGCCAAATCCTGGTGGCACCCATTTGTTATTCTACCAGTGAGGCTAAATTTATATAACACAAAATTCACCTTTTTAACCATTATAAATTGTATAATTCAGTTAATGAATTACACGATGTGCAACTATCACCTCTAGCTAGATCTGGAGTCTTTTCATCTCCCAAAAGCAGCTATGTAGTTACTTCCCACTCACTCATTCCTCAGCCCTAGCAAATTGACATCTACATTCCGTTGAATATATTAAAGAAGCAGAATGTAGAGAAATTTCACAACACCTTGAACCTCCCTCTTCTTAAATGGCAGCATGACATATTCCATGGGCCAGCTCTTACCTGAAACAAGAATAACTAATGGAAATTGTGTTTTAAACAGCTATTTAAAGTGTCTAGAAATTTTCCTGAAGACATACAGTAAAGACACATTTATTCCAGAAAAAATTACAACAGTAAAACCACCAAAATCCTGTGCTATTTAAACCTCAAATTTTTCCCTCTCTCACTATCCTTAGTCAGAAAAATAGATTCCACTCTAAGTAGGTTCAGAAAGAACACAAAGCTCGCACTCCTACAATTCCTTTTGAGTGCTATAGTATCTCCTTAGAAGGGTCAAGCCACTTGAATTCCACACACACACACACACACACACACACACACACACACACATATATCTCAGCTGTGTGTTACAGAGGCTAAGTTCCAGGCAAGAGTGGTCAACGAGGTTCTCCCTTCTTCCACTCTGCTGCTGCTGCTGCTGCTAGGTCGCTTCAGTCGTGTCCGAATCTGTGCGACCCCATAGACGGCAGGCAGCCCACCAGGCTGCCCCATTCCTGGGATTCTCCAGGCAAGAACACTGGAGTGGGTTGCCGTTTCCTTCTCTAATGCATGGAAGTGAAAAGTGAAAGTGAAGTCGCTCAGTCGTGTCCCACTCTTAGCGACCCCATGGACTGCAGCCTACCAAGCTCCTCTGTCCATGGGATTTTCCAGGCAAGAGTACTGGAGTGGCTTGCCATTGCCTTCTTCCACTCAGCCACACTCAAAGGGTAAAGATTCTATTTAGGTACAACATATTGAGTATAGTGAATTGCAGATAGTCATTTCCTCAGCTCATTCATAGAATGCAGCTTCCATGATGAAAGAGGCAAACTAAAAATAGACACTATTATTTACACCTAAAAGAAGGATGTAACAGAGAGAGCAGTGTGCCACTGTCCATATCCCCAGCTCTGGAAGCCAAGGTTCAGAGAGTTTGATCAGAGGGAGATTCGAAGCATAAAACACAGAGCCCCAACCTAGTCTCAATGCATTCATTTTATTTGAATCAGATTGTGGGAAGGTCGGGGCTTCCCTGATAGCTCAGTTGGCAAAGAATCTACATGCAATTCAGGAAAACCCCACCTTGACTCCTGGGTAAGGAATATCCCTTGGAGAAGGGATAGGCCACCCACTCCAGTATTTTTGGGCTTCCATTGTAACTCAGCTGGTAAAGAGTCCGCCTGCAATAAGGGAGACTTTGCTTTGATCCCTGGGTTGGGAAGATCCCCTGGAGAAGGGAAAGGCTTACCCACTCCAGTGTTCTGGCCTGGAGAATTCCAGGGACTACAGTCCATGGGGTCACAAAGAGTCAACATGACTGTGCAACTTGCACTTAGTGGGAAGTTCACACCTATGAGTGCCCACAAGCTATGAACAAATTTGTTGCTAAGAAGCTAAGAAGAAGCTGGTTGCTTCATGACAGATACAAGCTAAACCACTGGGAAGTTACCAGAAACCCTAGAAAACCAATGGCAGACACAGCTGAGAAGAGACTTTCTGAGGTCAGAACACACATCAGACACTGACTTCCAAAGCATCCCTGCAAAAAAAATCTGAACTTTTTGGGGTCAGATGCTGGAGCAATTTATACTTCCAAGATATTATCCAAAACTATAGCACAATCACCCAACAACTGGTGAGGGCTAACAGTTAAAAAAAGAGACAGTCAAAAGGAGTGTCCCACTATAACTGCTGTCAGCCCAGGGAATGTGAGTATGCCCAAGACTGCACTCTCCAAGTAGTCATATCATAGCTTTAACATAGTAGAGGAAAAAGACTTCACTAAAATAGTCCATTCAGTTACTGAACAAATAGCAGTAAAAATACATGGACCTGCAGAGGATCAATATTCAGACTTGCTATACTCTTATTATATAAATGTTACAGTTTAACAAATATTTCGCCATACATATAAATAAAAATGGAAATGTGACCTCCATGTGGGGGAAAAAACACAGTACAAACTGACTAGGAGAGAGACTAATTGTTCAAACAGGGAAAAACTTCAAATTAGCTATTGTAAATTGTATTCAATGACCCAAAGGAAACTATGAGAAATGCAAAACACTCAAATAAAAGAAATTATAAACTAAATATATACATTGATGTGTGTGTGTGTGTGTGTGTGTGTGTGTGTATACATATATAAACAGTCACAGGCTTCCAAGGTAGCACTAGTGGTAAAGAACCCAACAGCTAATTCAGAAGACATGAGAGATGTGCATTCAGTCCCTAAATTGGGAAGATCCCCTGGAGTAAGGGCATCAAACCCTCTCCAGTATTCTTGCCTGGAGAATCCAATGGACAGAGGAGCCTGGCAGGCTAGAGTCCATTGGGTCACAAAGAGTCAGACATGACTGAAGCAACATAAGAGGCACACAAGCAAATGACCATGAGGCCATTGTGAATCCTTATATTACACCAAAATGGAGGGCTCTGAATTCCTAAAAGCATGCAACCCACCTTCAGTAAACCATTCTTAAGATGTAAAGAGAAGTATAAATTAATGTCCCATCCAATTGAATCTATAAGTCAGAGATTGTTGTTTCTCAGCCATTCAGTCATGTCTGACTCTTTGTGACCCCATGAACTGCAGCATGCCAGGCTTCCTGTTCTTCACTATCTCCCAGAGCTTGCTCAAACTCATGTCCATCAAGGTGGTGATGCCATTCAACCATCTCATCTTCTATCACCAACTACTCCTCCTGCCCTCAATCTTTTTCAGCATCAAGGTCTTTTCCAATGAGTCAGCTTTTCACCTCAGGTAGCCAAAGTATCAGAGCTTCAGCTTCAGCATCAGTCCTTCCAATGAATATTCAGGGTTGATTTCCCTTTAGGATTACCTGGTTTGATCTCCTTGCTGTCCAAATGACTCTAAAGAGCCTTCTCACAGTTGAAAAGCATCAATTCTTGGATACTCAGCCTTCCTTACCATCCAACTCTCATATCCATACATGACTACTGGAAAAACCATAGCTTTGACTATATGGACCTTTGTCAACAAAGCAATGTCTCTGCTTTTGAATGTGTTGTCTAGGCTTGTCATAGCCTTTCTTCCAAGGAGCAATCATCTTTTAATTTCATGGCTGCAGTCACTACCTACAGTGATTTTGGAGCCCAAGAAAGTAAGAGATACAACGTAGGGGATAGAAATCATGTTTTCAAAAGTATCAAATGAAAATTTTAGAGTTGAAAATTACAATACTGGAAAAAATTCACTAGAAGGAGTCAGTAGTCAAGTTGAAGCCACAGATGAAAAAGCCAGCAAATTCAATATAGATCAATAAAATAATACAATCAAAAGAACAGAGATAAAAAAGAATAAAGAGAAATGAACACAAGGGCAGCAAATTGTGGGACATAATCCAATACACTAACATACACAAAATAGGAGTGCTGTAAGAAAGATAGGCAAAGCAAAATCTTCAAAAAATAATGGCAGAAAACATCCGAAATATGATGAATGATATCAGTCTACATATCCCAGGGTTTCAATCAATTCCAGGCAGGATAAACATGGGAGAGTCATACACAGACACTAGTGAAATGTTGAAAGCTAAAGATAGAAAATCTTCAAGCACTAATAGAAGATAATACAGCCATACCAGTAAACTCCAATAAGATACTACTTATATCTCATCAGAAACAGTGGATGCTCCATGGCAGTGAGATGATATATTCAAAGTGTTGAAAGACAAAACCATCAGCCAAAAATTCTATGTCAAACAAAGCTGTCTTTAAAAACTGAGGGCAAAAACCAGATAGTACTTTGCCCATCCTACCCCCAAAAGTCCCCGCCACCACCACCACCCACTGTCTCCCCTGTGTCCAGAAGATCCTCTGGTGGAAACGATAGCTATCCACTCCAGTATTCTTGCCTGGAGAATCCTAGAGGAGCCTGGCTGGCTATGGTCCACAGGGTCATAAAGAATCAGACACGACAGAAGCAACTTGCCAGGCACGTGCATATTGTATATTGTACATGCACATATATGTTTCCTTTATCAAAAAACACTTCCAAACATCTTTGGCTAAAACACTCCAAGCTCTTTTCCAAAAATTACCTAATATATGCATTTGACAATATTGTCACTTCCTCTCAGATTTTTTGTTTGTTTGTTTTTGTTCTCCTTTCAGGAAGACCCACTACAACATATGAGACAATGATTGGAAGGTGAAATATGGCTCATTTGAGCCTACTGGGATTTAGAATTTCCTCTCCCAGTGCTACCAAATTTTGAATTTGATGGAGGCCTCCTCTGCAAACCTGCCAAATCTCTGTCTAAGGTATTCCCATTTTGCTTTGTTTACTTTGCATTTTCAATAGAAATAATTCTGCATTCTTAATTTAGAATGCTTGATGAGAGTGAGTTGGATGTGTAAAGCTTGATAAAACTACCAATTAGAAACTCAAAGAAATTCCTATACCAACTCAAGTATCTGAATTTAATTATCATTACAGAATCAAATGGGATACCTGGGAAACTTTGAGAATATATGAAAAAAATGAAAGTCTTCATTATTCAACACATAATAAAATATATGACATTCATTAAAAGAATAATTGTACAATGATTAGCATATTCCAGAAGTAAGTGCTAATATAGAGAAATGGTGTTAAGCCAGCTTGTGCCACTTGGCACTCTACCTGGAAACTCAGAATACAAGAAAGTCATAAAAACTTCATTCTCAGTATCATAATATGGAAATTCCTACCCTGGTGGCTCAGATGGTGAAGAATCTGCTTGCAATGCAGGAGACCTGGGTTCAATTCTCAGGTCGGGAAAATTCTTAGAGAATGGAATGGCAACCCACTCCAGTATTCTTGCCTCAGAATCCCATGGACTAAGGAGCCTAGCAGGCTGAAGTCCATGAGGTCACAAAGACTGGGACACGACTGATTGACTAACACTTTCACTTTCACACATGCTATTGAAATATCCAGTAGGAATTATGGAAATTATCTCTGAAGCACTGACAAGTCAGGTGAAATCTTAAGGATGTTCAGGAATAAGTAAAAGGGATAGGGTAGGGGTGGAGGAAAACATGAAAGAAAAGCAGGTAGAATAGTAATGACAGTTTCCAAGAAGTTCAAGCTTAGTCTAAATGGGAAGTGGCTGAGTAAGAGGCAGATGATGTTGAAGAGATGAGTTGAAGAGAGATCATCATAAGGAATTTGAAAGATCTAATAGAAGAATTAGGAGAAAGTTAAAGAGTTAAGAAAGGAAGAGATAGGATCACATTCTCATGGCTATTTGAGGAGGCCTTACAAAAAGCTGTGAAAAAAGAGAAGCCAAAAGCAAAGGAGAAAAGGAAAGATATACACGCTTGAATGCAGAGTTCCAAAGAATAGCAAGGAGACATAAGAAAGCCTTCCTCAATGATCAGTGCAGAGAAATAGAGGAAAACATTAGACTGGGAAACACTAGAGCTCTCTTCAAAAAAATTATAGATACCAAGGGAACATTTCATGCAAAGATAGGCTCAATAAAGGACAGAAATAGTATGGACTTAACAGAAGCAGAAGTTATTAAGAAGAGGTGGCAAGAATACACAGAAGAACTGTACCTAAAAGATATTCACGACCCAGATAATCACGATGGTGTGATCACTCACCTAGAGTCAGACATCCTGGAATATGAAGTCAAGTGGGCCTTAGGAAGTATCACTATGAACAAAACTAGTGGAGGTGATGGAATTCCAGTTGAGCTATTTCAAATCCCAAAATAAATGATGCCATGAAAGTGCTGCACTCAATATGCCAGCAAATTTGGAAAACTCAGCAGTGGTCACAGGCTGGAAAAGGTCAGTTTTCATTCCAATCCCAAAGAAAGGCAATGCCAAAGAATGCTCAGACTTCCACATAATTACACTCATCTCACACACTAGCAAAGTAATTCTCAAAATTCTTCAAGCCAGGCTTCAGCAATACGTGAACTGTGAAACTCCAGATGTTCAAACTAGATTTAGAAAAAGCAGAGGAACCAGAGACCAAATTTCCAACATTTGCTGGATCATCAAATAAATAACAGAGTTCCAGAAAAACATCTATTTCTGCTTTATTGACTATGCCAAATCCTTTGACTGTGTGGATCAAAACAAACTGTAGAAAATTCTTCAAGAGATGGGAATACCAGACCACCTGACCTACCTTTTGAGAAACCTACATACAGGTCAGGAAGCAACAGTTAGAACTGGACATGGAACAACAGGCTGGTTCCAAATAGGAAAAGGAGTATGTCAAGGCTGTATGTTGTCACCCTGCTTATTTAACTTATATGCAGAGTACATCATGAGAAAAGCTGGACTGGAAGAAGCACAAGCTGGAATCAAGATTGCTGGGAGAAATATCAATAACCTCAGATATGCAGATAACACCACCCTTATGGCAGAAAGTGAAGAAGAACGAAAGATCCTCTTGATGAAGGTGAAAGAGGAGAGTGAAAAAGTTGGCTTAAAGCTCAACATTCAGACAACTGAGATCATGGCATCTGGTCCCATCACTTCATGACAAATAGATGGGGAAACAATGCCAAACTTTATTTTGGGGGGGCTCCAAAGTCACTGGAGATGGTGACTGCAGCCATGAAATTAAAAGACGCTTACTCCTTGGAAGGAAAGTTATGACCAACCTAGCCAGCATATTAAAAAGCAGAGATATTACTTTGTCAACAAGGGTCCACCTAGTCAAGTTATGGTTTTTCCAGTAGTCATGTATGGATGTAAGAGTTGGACTATAAAGAAAGCTGAATGCTGAAGAATTGATGCTTTTGAACTGTGGTGTTGGAGAAGACTCTTGAGAGTCCCTTGGACTATAATGAGATCCAACCACTCCGTCCTAAAGGAGATCAGTCCTGGGTTTTCATTGGAAGGACTGATGTTGAAGCTGAAACTCCAATTCTTTGGCCACCTGATGCGAAGAGCTGACTCCTGAAAAGATCCTAGTGCCTGGAAAGATTGAAGGCAGGTGGAGAAGGGGACGACGGTGGATGAGATGGTTGGATGGCATCAGCGACTCTATGGACATGAGTTTGGGTAAACTCCCGGTGTTGATGATGCACAGGGAGGCCTGATGTGTTGCAGTACATGGGGTCACAAAGAGTCGGACATGACTGTGTGACTGAACTGAGCTGAAGATAATGTAAAGTATAGAGATGAGAAAATAATAAATCATTCAAATTATAATTTTTCTTAGTGTTAATAAGGAAGTGAAATACTAATGACTTATTTTTAAAAAGTATTCAGAACATCTCCCTGGAATAAGTTAAAGAAATTATTTAGCAGGACTATACTAATAAACAATTAAATATGAGTTGCTATGTTGCTATGTGGTCTTCTTCCAATAATCTATGTAGTAACCAATGACAATATTGATGAAGAGTCTAAGTCCAACACCGTTCCTCTTCACCACTGAGTATTGCCTCTGTCTCCTTTCTTTCCTAACTCATACACACAAGTGCACAAATACACATAACACTAGAAGACATTTACCTTATACCAAGACCTCAAGAATCTCAGGCATTAAGTCTGTTAAAAAATAGTCATTATTGAAAACACTATGGAGTTTCCTAAAAAGCTTAAAAATAGAATTTACATATAGTCCAGCAATTACTCTTCTGGGAATGTATTCACAAGAATTCAAATTAGGATGCCAACGAGATATTTGTACATCATGTTCATGAAAGCACTGTTCACAAGAGCCAAGAGGCTGAAGCAACCCGAGTGTCCCTCAACCAATAAAGCAATAAGCGATTATTCAACCTTTATAAGGAAATTCTGAAACACTACACATCTTGGATGCACCTTCCTCTGAGTGCCATAAGCCAGTCCAGAAGGAAAAGTACTCTAAAATTCAAAAGTATATGGCTTAGTCAAATTTGTAGAAACACAAAGCAGAGTGATGGTTGCCAGAGCATTTCTTAATGACATAGATTTTCAGTTTTGCCAGGTGATAAAGTTCTGGTTATTGGTTGCACAATCTGAATACACTTAACACTACTGAACCACACATTTAGGAATGGTTAAGATGGTAATATCTTTTAAAAATCTACAACTCTTTAGGGGAAATGCTTTCAATTTTTCACCATTGAGGATAATGTTTGCTGTGGGTTTGTCATATATAGCTTTTATTATGTTGAGGTATGTTCCTTCTATTCCTGATTTCTGGAGAGTTTTTATCATAAATGGATGTTGAATTTTATCAAAGGCTTTCTCTGCATCTATTGAGATAATCCTTAAAAAACTGGAAATAGAACTGCCATACGACCCAGCAATCCCACTGCTGGGCATATACACCGAGGAAAGCAGAATCGAAAGAGACACGTGTACCCCAGTGTTCATCACAGCACTGTTTATAATAGCTAGGACATGGAAGCAACCTAGATGTCCATCCGCAGATGAATGGATAAGAAAGCTGTGGTACATATACACAACGGAGTATTACTCAGCCATTAAAAACAATACATTTGAATCAGTTCTAATGAGGTGGATGAAACTGGAGCCTATTATACAGAGTGAAGTAAGCCAGAAAGAAAAACACCAATACAGTATACTAACGCATATATATGAAATTTAGAAAGATGGTAATGACAACCCTGTATGCGAGACAGCAAAAGAGACACAGATGTATAGAACAGTCTTTTGGACTCTGTGGTGGGGGGCGGGGGGATGATTTGGGAGAATGGCATTAAAACATGTATAATATTATATAAGAAACGATTCGCCAGTCCAGGTTTGATGCAGGATACAGGATGCTTGGGGCTGTTGCACTTGGATGACCCAGAGGGATGGTATGGGGAGGGAGGTGGGATGGGGGTTCAGGATGGGGAACACATGTACACCCATGGTGGATGCATGTTGACGTATGGCAAAACCAATACAATATTGTAAAGTTTAAAAAAAAATCTACAACTCTAATAATTCCAGACCATATCTGATTTTTCTCTCTTTAATTGTTTGCAGCAATCATTCCAATATTGGTTGCTATGCTATTGATCCTTTGTGATGAAGCAAATTCTTTCCTCCCAGGATATGGAAGAGTTTGCCAAGAGCTCTGGAGAAAAAGGTATTATGGTATTTTCTTTGGGGTCAATGGTCACTAACATAAAAGAAGAAAGAGCCAATATGATTGCATCAGCTCTTGCCCAGATTCCACATAAGGTAGGCAAAGTAGCTTAATAGTTAAAAACTATTTAATAACTTGTTTCAATAATGTAAAAAGTCAGATTACAGACAATTTCTGCAAGAAGGTAAACTACTATGACAGCTCCAACTTATCTCAGATATTTATAAAAGCCAAAATATACATGGCAAGTGCTACAGTAGTACAGTGTCTTTTATTAACAACACTGTGGATTAACATTATTATAAAGAAAAATATTTAAGAGATACTGTGTGAAATATAATGGGATTGTGGACTGAAAGGTAAATCACCAAATTCTGCTTTGTCATTTGTTCCTCTTGAATGAAGGACTCCTGAGGACAGTACACACACAGATGTTCTCAAGAGTTAAATTTTAACAGTACGTGCAGTAACACAATGATATTATGCAATAGTGATAAAAGTCTGGAATGCATTATGCAGATTGTATTTGCCCTGGCCCCTTTCATTTCCCCCAAATTTTAGAATAGCCCTATCAGTGTGCTTCTCAGGGTCCTGAACAGAGAAAGGATGGCCAGGGCTCCCCAAGTTGCCTCCAGATACCCAACCAGCGCAAAGACTTAGAAAAAGAGAAATATCGGCCTCCCTGGTTGACTGAACCCTGCCAAAGTCTGAAGCAGGAACATCAAAGAGAAAGTGAGAAGATGGGTCTTTGCCGTTTAGTTAACCCTGTGCATTGTAAGGTCTGGCCCTTAATGGACTCTGCTTCTAACCTGTCACATTGTCCCTCCTGATTGAGAAGGAAGAAAGGATTATAAGAAGGCATGAGGCACAAGGAAGACTGGCATGGAAAATATTTAGCAGCCACTTTCTCCATAAAATAGAGTGATACCTTATTTTCTAATGTATAAAATACCCCGGGGGTCTTTGGATATTTGTGAACTACTCTTTTAGTTTGACATCTGATATTGCAGTCTTCTCCTAATAACCTATGCTCTTTTTATTTTGCTGAGAAACTAAACTTACTTTATATTCACATAGCAAATAGAGGTTAAAAACAATAAATTATAATCCAGTGTATGAGAATTGATTGGGAATTCCAAAACTGGTACCTTACTTTGTAGAAAGTAAGAAACTTCACTTTCACTTTTCACTTTCATGCATTGGAAAAGGATATGGCAACCCACTCCAGTGTTCTTGCCTGGAGAATCCCAGGGACGGGGGAGCCTGGTGGGCTGCTGTCTATGGGATCATACAGAGTCAGACACGACTGAAGCGACTTAGCAACAGCAGCAGCAGCAGCATAGAAACTAAATGATTGCTACTTTCAATGCTTTGTGTTTGTTGTTAAAGCATTCAAGGTCAGCTGAATAAATTTTATTATCATGAGGTTGGATATTTTCAATAACCTTATTCATATGTATAAATTACCAACAAGCTCTTCTTTTCTAAATTTAAACTATTTCCAAACCTAATAAATGTGGTAATACTCTGGGTTCATGACAAAACTTGCTAGTTTTTATTTTTTTGGAAGTAATGCTTACAATCTGTAATCTAAGAAGGTATGCTTTCTAAGTAGCATTAACTTATTATTGCTAAATTATAAATGAACAGAAAGTTATTTCTCTTGAATGGCTAATTACACATGCATTTTCCTTGTATATCAAAAGAGTAAAATATATCTATGAAAAGATATATTAACAAGTGAATATAAGTTAACTCTTTTCTGTAGCATGTCAGTGAGTATCATATTTGAAAACGACAGTGTATTAAAGTGAAGTCACTCAGTCGTGTCCAACTGTTTGCGACCCCATGGACTGTAGCCTACCAGATTCCTCCATCCATGAGGATTTTCCAGGCAAGAGTACTGGAGTGGTTTGCCATTTCCTTCTCCAGAAGATCTTTCCAACCCAGGAATTGAACCTGGGTCTCCCTCATTGTAAGCAGACACTTTACTGTCTGAGCCACCAAGGAAATATATATATATATAATGAACATCTAAGCATTATAAAACTTATGAATTCTGAAACTTTGTCAATAATGTGTGTAAAACTATGAGGGTTGAGGGTAGAAGACATAAAATTTAAGAAATTAAGAAAACTAAGAAAATTAAATATAAAAATTAAGAAATTTAGAAGAAAATAAAATAAAGCAATAAAGTATATAGATTATTAGAAATTTCCCAGTCTTTTTATATTAGAATAAAGACCATCTAGCAATTTTTTTAAATATCTAAATTTGGCATTGAAAATTTCTTTTGTCTATGCCATCATGTGTAGAAATTCATGATTATATTCCATACCTGACTGAACATAGTAATAAGTATGTAAAATATGGGTACTTCTACTAATGTCAGTGCATTAGTAGTTGTCATGACTTAAGAGCTCTTGTACTTGTTTCCTGACACACCATGTGGAAGACATTCAACTAGTTGTCTTTTAATCTCTTCAGAATTCTAATGCTATAACTTTAAACTCACTGAATAAGGTATTTCCTTTACCCCAACAGGTTCTACAGAGATACAATGGCAAGAAGCCAGACACCTTAGGACCCAATATTTGGCTGTGTAGCTGAATCCTCCAGAACGACCATCTTGGTAAAAATTGGCAGAACAAATGCTATAAACATGAATAACAGCTGAGCAGAGTGATAGTACTTCATTAGGAAACAAACTTATCAACTGTTTATTATTGAAACACTCAAAGAGAAAACTTTAGCTCTGTATTTTCACTCCCAACCCTAGAAGGGGAAAGGAGAAAATGTGACAGTTGGCACTGTATTATAACTGGTCATGTCCCTTATGTTCAAAATAAAAAAATATCTTTACTTTGCCTGTAATTACTTCTCACAGTGAAATATTCAGTAGCTTCATGAATTATTGTTCTATATCTGAATTCTTTCCTTATATCTCTTTTTTCTCCTGTGTTCAGTTCAGCTGCTCAGTTGTGTTTGACTTTGTCACCCCATGGACCGCAACATGCCAGGCTTCCTTGTCCATGACCAACACCTGGAGTTTATCCAAACTCATGTCCACTGAGTCAGTGATGCTATCCAACCATCTAATCCTCTGTCATCCCCTTCTCTGCCTGCCCTCAACCTTTCCCAACATCAGGGTCTTTTCACATGAGTCAGCTCTTCGCATCAGGTGGCCAAAGTATTGGCATTTCAGCTTCAACATCAGTTCTTCCAATGAACACTCAGGATTGGTCTCCTTTAGGATGGACTGGTTGAATCTCCTTTCAGTCCAAGGGACTCTCAAGAGTCTTCTCCAACACCACAATTCAAAAGCATCAATTCTTCAGTGCTCAGCTTTCTTTAGAGTCCAACTCTCACATCCATACATGACTAATGAAAAAACCATAGCCTTGACTAGAGACCTTTGTTGGCAAAGTAACGTCTCTGCTCTTTAATATGCTGTCTGGTTTGGTCATAACTTTCCTTCCAAGGAGTGAACGTCTTTTAATTTCATGGCTGCAGTCACCATCTGCAGTGATTTGGAGACCAAAAAAATAAAGTCTGACACTGTTTCCACTGTTTCCCCATCTATTTCCCATGAAGAGATAGGACCAGATGTCATGATCCTAGTTTTCTGAATGTTGAGTTTTAAGCCAACTTTTTCACTCTCCTCTTTCACTTTCATCAAGACGACCTTTAGTTCTTCTTCACTTTCTGCCATAAGGGTGGTGTCATCTGCATTGCCGAGGTTATTGATATTTCTCCCAGCAATCTTTATTCCAGCTTGTGTTTCTTCCAGGCCAGTGTTTCTCATGATGTACTCTGCATATAAGTTAAATAAGCAGGGTGACAATATACAGCCTTGACATATTCCTTTTCCTATTTGGAACCAGTCTGTTGTTCCATGTCCAGTTCTAACTGTTGCTTCTTGATCTGCATACAGGTTTGTCAAGAGGCAGGTCAGGTGGTCTGGTATTCCCATCTCTTTCAGAATTTTCCACAGTTTGCTGTGATCCACATAGTCAAAGGCTTCAGCATAGTCAATAGTGCAGAAATAGATGTTTTTCTGGAACTCTCTTGCTTTTTCAATGATCCAGTGGATGTTGGCAATTTGATCTCTGGTTCCTCTGCCTTTTCTAAAACCAGCTTGAACATATGGAAGTTCATGGTTCATGTATTGCTGAAGCCTGGCTTGGAGAATTTTGTCCATTACTGTGTAGGGGTATTTTTTAAAATAAATAAAAATAAAAACAGCTCCTTTTTTATTACTAATGACTCTTTTTTTTCAGAAAAAAAAATCCTCAATCATTTTTTCAAGGCAATTACACATTTCACGAGAAAATATTTTTCCTTTCTCTGGTTCTACTGCCACTACCATTACCTTTCCCGTGGCCTTGACACCATTCCTATAAGACTAAATGATTTCACTATTTCTTTAAGAACTGTATTTCTGAATGTTCCCTTTTTATGCATATGTGATTTCTTTTACCCAGAATGTTCTTTTAAGGTGTTCACCTGTCAATCATGAATTCATTTGTGAAGTTATTTGACAAAGCACTTCTTCCATGAAGTCTTAACTTACCTCTTTGGCAGACTTAGGGGTTTCTTGCTTTGTGTTGTGAAGCAATTTAAACAGGCTTTCATATGTATAATCATCTGTTATCTAAAAGACATTGCTTATTTCAGTTACTTTATAATGTTCATATCTCATTTTCTCACTATTATAATTAATAATTTTACTGAAATTCATTCAATCCTAAGACATTGAAAAACCAAAGCCTTTATATGGTAGAACAAATGGCATTTATTACCCAATGTACCATGGGATCTCTATGGTGAGACTGCTTATGTTTGTTGACCAACCTGATAACATCCTTCAAATGAAGGTCAAGGGAACAGCTGTTAGATTAGGCTTGGAAACAATGTCAAGATCAGATTTTCTTAATGCATTGAAGCAAGCCACTGATAATCCTTTGTGAATATAATTTTTTCTTTATTAGATACTATTTCTAGAGAAGTTTTCATAGGAATACCAGGAAGCCAGCAGTGAGTCTTCATATAAACACAATGAGGAGTAAGATTTGCTCAATACTTTGAAACAGTAATCAGTAACTTACTGTTAGGGTCACAAAAGTTTTTCTGGTGCTTTTAGGGAAAAGGTTTGTCAGAGTTTTAAGGATAGTGGAGAAATTTTGAAAGAGCTAATCATTAGAATGTGATGAATCACTGCAATGGTAACAGGAGGATTAACAAAGGTAACAGGAAATATTGAGAACAAGATTAGAGCAGGAACAATTAATATTATAAGAGTACTCACCTGCACAGTCATAGATTTCTTTTAGCAAATGAGCTCCTCAAATGTTTTCAACTCTTCTAAGATTGTTTATTCTCAGTAAGCCACCATGATTTGGTCAACTTCAAATTCCCTTTACATCTAAGACATCCCAAGTATTATGTACTATGATTTTGACCCCATCTCTAATAAGTGGCAAAAAGCTAGAACTTTTCTATTTACCCAACTACAACTATGTAGATACTATTTATAAGTGAAAATATATTCTGATTCTTTTCATTGTGCTTGTTTTGTCTTATTTGGAAGAATGTAAAATCAAAAAGCAATTGACTTGAAGAGATACATTGGGATATTCCTGTAGAAAAATCAGATATTTTGAAACCAGGAATATTGGGTTACCAAATCATTTAAAGATACACATTAATTTCAGCAATACTCTTAGTATTAATATCATAACTGTGATATATATTTTCCCCCATTTGTTTCATAATGACTTTGAAAAAAAAAAAAACATTTTGAGAATATATTGGTAATAATAGCACAATCAACATTTCTCTCTTAAAATCAGTGCTATTTAATTTGTATTTCAGCATAAATATTAGACTAAATGAGTACCATAAGAAACACATTTTATTCTTTTTTTAAGAGATACAGCTTTCATATGGTGGTTTTTATTAGAAGTACATCTCTCTAGGTATCTTTTACATTTCTTAATCTTTAATACTGTAAAGGTGGTGTCCAAAAATGAAAATACATTATTACCTGATATATACTGAATGTTTATGAAACTTTACACTCTGTACTAAGTCTTTTGCATATACTAAGTAACTTCTCATTATAGTTATTACCTGTGTGCATGCAGGGAGTGTCAACTCTTTGCGACCCCATGGACTATAACCCACAAGGCTCCTCCATCCATGGGATTCTCCAGGTCAGAATACTGGAGTGAGTTGCATGCCCTCCTCCAGGAGATATTCCCAATCCAGAGATCGAACTGGTGACCCCACCATCTCCTGCATTGCAGACGGATTCTTTACTGCTGAGCCACCAGGTAGCCCCAAGTCTTTTCCTACGGTAAAACAAAAATGTTTCTGGTTTACTGCCCTCTTCCCAAAAATCTAGTGCTCTCTCTGTGTTTTCTACAGAATATGGAGAGAAATTAACTCAATAGTTTTCACTACAGTGTCATGTTGTAGCATTTTTTGATCCAGAGTTCCTGAGCCATATTTCTTTTTTACCCCTTCTTCCTTGTCTGCTAGTCCATCATCATTTCAACAGTAGAAACAAATGTAACTGCAAAGGCTGAAAGTGAAATGTTGAGCCTTCTCCAGATTCTAAAGTGATTGACAGTAAAAACAATAAAACTAGCAAACATTTTCTAAAAGGCTACTATATTCTAGGAATACCTCTAAGAATCAATTTATTAATCCTCCAAAGATTCAGATAAGAAACTATTCCTAAGCACTCCATTTAAAAAGGAAAAAGTAAGGAACAGAAAGAATTAAAATGTAGGCAACAAGATAAGTATCTTCAAACCAAGACAATCCACTTCCACACTTTCGACCTCTACTTCACTGAAATAAGCTAAACCCAAACTTAGCACAAATGGTAAAGAATCTGCCTCCGATGCAGAAGACTCTCGTTCGATACTGGGTCAGGAAGTTCCCCTGGAGAAAGGAATGGCAACCCACTCCAGTATTCTTGCCTGGAGAATTCCATGGACAGAGGAACCTGGAAGGCTATAGTCCATGGGGTCACAAAGAGTCAGTCACGACTGAGTGACTAAAACTACTACTACTACTACCTAAAATAAGGTCAGAATCAATTCCTGGTCAGTACCAACTCCTGATCAGCTCTGAGTGGATGCATCTCTGAACCTCATCATGAATTTGCCTCCTATTTCTTGATTATGATTGTATTGTAAAACTTGTCTCTTAGGTCTGTTAACAAAACCTTACTGGATAACTCAAGCTTTGAACACTCAGATCATGTATTTCTTTTCCTTTCTCATTTCTTTTCTATATTCTTCTTGCCATCTGTGAGCCTTCACTCATCCCATTCTTTGGGTTATAAATACTTCTCCTCTCCCATGTTCTCTCTTTTCTTCATAGCTTGAAATTCTTTTCATTTAACAAATTTTATCCCATAAGATTAAGTGTCTGAAGAAAATAATCTATCATTCTTCCTCTCTAAGAGGCACATATTTCTTCTATCTGCACGGAACTTTCACATATTTATCTTTTCTAATTTAATATATAAATTGATATCACATTGTTTTCCATTCGGGTATAAAGAGAATGCTATGTGATTATCAACCACTCAGCCTATGAAGTCCCTGGACTGAGCAGTCTTCTGGTTCGAGTTTGTCATGCACCACAAAGGAGCTAAGCACCTGTGACCAGCCACCCATGACCTCACCTTGTACCAGTACCATTCTCTGGATGTGATTGGGTTCCGGCCAGCCTGTGTGGCAACTGCTATTTTCTTTGTCATAAAATATTGCTTGCTTTGCTATCAAAAGTTTATTAAGACAGGAAAGAAGAAAAAGAAGAAGTAGATTTTGAGACCTCAGGCTAGTAGGCATGATAGGGAAGATTATTCCATTTAATTCAACTACTATGGATCAAGTTGTGCCAAGATTTTCCTTCACATTTAACAAGAAATGTGTTTTCCTGATTTACCCCCAAGATTGTGTTCTTTCTTATACATATTGTGTTTGTTAATCCATTCAACTCCATGGATGGAAATAATTCTGTGCAATTTTTGATAAATACTTAAGTATTCCTCTTGAAATAGTCAGTTCTGTTCATGAAAACAAAGAAAAGTGGTAACTGAAGATATAAGTGGATTATATTCAATTTATAATTCTAACTTTATAAATCTTTCAGTGATCAATTCTGCTTTTCATATCGATTTACATATAATTTCATAACTATGAAAAAATTAGACTGGCTAGGATCTCAGTCTGTTGATTTAAAAAGATTGAGCAGACTGTTTTCACTACATATTTTCAGAAACATCTTCTGCATTAAAAATTCAAAACTATAAGATAGATGTCCTTGTCAAAGAAAAACAGAGCTAGACACATTGAAGAACAACAAGACAAATTTTATTCAGACTGCTAAAGTAGGGGAGAGAGAGAGATTCCACTATAAACTGAGATTCTGCTTCAAATTAGACACAGTGACTGAGGTCTTTAAAGGATGAACAGATAAGGAACAAAGAGACTATGGGGAAGTGAGAAAAGGAAAAAAAAGAGATGAGGTGCTATGTAGAAATGGAAAATTACAAAAAGGGTAAGTGGTGCCTTATATGCTAAGTCGCTTCAGTCATATCCAACATTTTGCGACCCCATGGGCTGTAACCTGCCAGGCCTCTCTGTCTGTGGGATTTTCCAGGCAAGAATACTGTAGGGGTTGCATTTCCTTCTAAATGGGGATCTTCTTGACCCAGAGATGGAACCTGCATCTCTTTATGTCTCCTGCATTGGCAGATGGGTTCTTTACCACTAGCACTACAAGGGTAAGTGAGAAAAGTACTAAAAATGGTTTGCTAAGGTGCATTAGACAATGTGCATTTTGTGGTTTGTGGGATCACATTTTCTTGAACAAAACTCAGCATAATGGTTGGGGTTATCTTTACAGATACAATCTACAATCCAGTACAGGTTAAAGTGAGGCTGAAGTTGGTCAAATCTCTTAACAAAGTGTTTAAGCGGCTTCTTTGTTCTGTATAGGAGTTTAGAGTTCAAACACCTCAAGAAACACAAAACATTTTTTCATGTAACTTTTGTTTCTTTCAGAAATTCTGAATGGCACTAACTGACTTGCTACCTAAAAATAAAGAGTAAAATCTTTGGTTAAAAGGAGTAAAGACATTTCCCATACAAAGCCTTGATTATATTGAATTACTGTTCTCCCTTAATAATACCCACGATAATTTGTTGTTATTCAGTCACGAAGTCATGTCTGACTATGCAACCCCATGTGCTGCAGCACAGTAGGCTTCCCTGTCCTTCACTATCTCCAGGGTTGCTCAAACATAAGTCCGTTGAGTCAGTGATGCCATCCAACCATCTTGTCCTCTGTTGCCCCCTTCTCTGCCTAGCCTCAATCTTTCCCAGCATCAGGGTCTTTTCCAATAAGTTGACTCTTTCAAATCAGGTTGCCAAAGTATTGGAGCTTCAGCTTCAGTGCCAGTCCTTCCAATGAATATTCAGGACTGATTTCCTTTAGGATTGACTGGTTGGATCTCCTTGGTCTCCACGGAATTCTCAATAGTCTTCTCCAAAACCACAGTTTGAAAGCATCGATTCTTTGTCCCTCAGCTTCTTTATGGTTCAAATCGCATATCTGTACATAACCACTGGATAAACAATAGCTTTGACTAGATGGACCTTTGTCAGCAAAGTGATGACTCTGCTTTTTAATACTCTGTCTACGTTTGTCACAGCTTTCCTTGCAAAGAACAAGCATCTTTTAATTTCATGGCTATAGTCACCATCTGCGGAGAAGACAATCACACCCCACTCCAGTAATCTTGCCTGGAAAGTCCCATGAACGGAGGAGCCTGGTGGGCTGTAGTCCATGGGGTCGCTAAGAGTCAGACACGACTGAGCAACTTCACTTTCACTTTCCTAAATTGGAGAAGGAAATGGCAACCCACTCCAGTGTTCTTACCTGGAGAATCCAAGGGACAGGGGAGCCTGGTGAGCTGCCATCTATGGGGTCACACAGAGTCGGACACGACTGAAGTGACTTAGCAGCAGCAGCAGTCACCATCTGCAGTGATTTTGGAGTCCAAGAAAATAAAATCTGGAAGTGATCTGAAGATGGCAGAGGAATAGGACAGGGAGACCACTTTCTCCCCAACAAATTCATTGAAAGATCATCTGAATGCTGAGCAAATTCCACAAAACAACTTCTTAACACTGGCGGAGGACACCAGACACCCAGAAAGGCAGCCCATTCTCTTTGAAAGGAGAGCTGGAGAAGCCTTGAGACCACTGTAAGAATAAGACTGAAAGCCAGAGGCAGGAGGCTTAAATCCAAAACTTGAGACCTCTAGAAAACTTCTGACTCCAGGGAACATTAATCGACAAGAGCTCATCCAGAAGTCTCCATACCTACACTGAAGCCAAGCTCCACCCAAAAGCCAACAAGTTTCAGAACAAGACATGCCAAGCTAATTCCCCAACAATTCAGGAACATAACCTGAGCATTAAAATACAGGTGGTCAAAAGTCACACCAAACCCACAGACACCTCAAAACTCACTACTGGACACTTCATTGCACTTTAGAGACAGGAGATCCAGCTCCACCCACCAGAACACTGATGCAAGGTTCCCTAACCAGGAAATCTTGACAAGCCACTCATCCAAAGCCCACCCACAGGGAGGAACCTCAACAATAAAGAGGAACCACAAACTTCCAGCCACCCCAAAGGCCACCCCAAACACAGCAATCTGATGAAAAGGCATAGAAATATTCAGCAGATAAAGGAACATGATAAATGCCCACCAAACCAAACAAAAGAGGAGGATATAAGGAGTCTATCTGAAAAAGAATTCAGAATAATGATAGGAAAAATGATCCAAAATCTTGAAAACAAAATGGACTTACAGATAAATAGTCTGGAGACAAAGATTGAAAAGATGCAAGAAATGTTTTACAAGGACCTATAAGAAATAAATAGTGTCAATGAATAATGAATAATGCAATAAATGAGATCAAAAACACTCTGGAGGGAACCAATAGTAGAATAACTGAGGCTCTGCCACAGATAGGATAAGTGAGATGGAAGATAGAGTGGTGGAAATAAATGAAGCACAGAGGGAAAAAGAAAAAATAATTAAAAGAAATGAGGACAACCTCAGAGACCTCTGGGACAATGTCAAATGCCCCAACATTCGAATCATAGGAGTTCCAGAAGAAGAAGACCAAAAGAAAGGCCATGAGGAAACACTGGAGGAGATAATAGTTGAAAACTTTCCTAAAATGGGGAAGGAAATAGCCACCCAAGTCCAAGAAGCCCAGGGAGTCCCAAACAGGATAAACCGAAGGTGAAACACCCCAAAACACATATTAATCAAATCAATGAAGATCAAACACAAAGAAAAAATATTAAAAGTAGCAATGTAAAAACAATAAATAACACACAAAGGTATTCCCATAAGGATCCAGCTGATCTTTCAGTAGAAACTCTTCAGGCCAGAAGGGAATGGCAGAACATACTTAGAGTGATGAAAGAGGAAAACCTACAACCCAGATTACTGTACCCAGCAAGGATCTCATTCAAATATGAATGAGAAATCAAAAGCTTTACAGACAAATAAAATCTGAGACAATTCAGCACCACCAAATCAGCTCTTCAACAAATGCTAAAGGATATTCTCTATACAGGAAACACAGAAAAAGTGTATTAACTCTAACCCAAAACAACAAAGTAAATGGCAACAGGATCATGCTGCTGCTACTGCTAAGTCACTTCAGTCGTGTCCGACTCCGTGCAACCCCATAGACGGCAGCCCACCAGGCTGCCCCGTCCCTGGGATTCTCCAGGCAAGAACACTGGAATGGGTTGCCATTTCCTTCTCCAATGCAGGAAAGTGAACAGTGAAACTGAAGTCGCTTAGTCATGTCTGACTCTTAGCGACCCCATGGACTACAGCCTACCAGGCTCCTCCATCCATGGGATTTTCCAGGCAAGAGTACTGGAGTGGGGTGCCATTGCCTTCTCCATACTTATCAATAATTACCTTAAATGTAAATAGGTTGAATGCCCCAACCAAAAGGCAAAGACTGGCTGAATGGATACAAAAACAAGAACCCTATATATGTTGTCCACAAGAGACCCACCTCAAAACAAGGGACACATGCAGACTGAAAGTGAAGGGCTGGAAAAAGATATTTCAGGCAAATGGAGACAAAAGAAAGCAGGAGTAGCAATACTCATATCAGATAAAATAGACTTTGAAATAAAGGCTGTGAAAAGAGACAAAGAAGGACATGACATAATGATCAAAGAATCAATACAAGAAGAAGATATAAAAATTATAAATATATATGCACCCACTGTAGGAGCACTGCAATATGTAAGGCAAATACTAACAAGTATGAAAGGGGAAATTAACAATAACACAATAATAGTGGGAGACTTTAATACCCCACTCACACCTATGGATAGATCAACTAAACAGAAAATTAACAAGGAAACACAAACTGTAAATGATACAATGGACTAGTTATATATAATTGATATCTATAAAAAGCCTCTTGATAAAAGTGAAAGTGGAGAGTGAAAAAGTTGGCTTAAAGCTCAACATTCAGAAAACGAAGATCATGGCATCTGGTCCCATCACTTCGTGGGAAATAGATGGGGAAACAGTGGAAACAGTGTCAGACTTTATTTTGGGGGTCTCCAAAATCACTTCAGATGGTGACTGCAGCCATGAAATTAAAAGATGCTTACTCCTTGGAAGGAAAATTATGACCAAATTAGACAGCATATTAAAAAACAGAGACATTACTTTGCCAACAAAGGTCTGTCTACTCAGGGTTATGGTTTTTCCAGTGGTCATGCATGTATGTGAGAGTTGAACTATAAAGAAGACTGAGCGCTGAAGAACTGATACTTTTGAATTGTGGTGTTGGAGAAGACTCTTGAGAGTCCTTTGGACTGCAAGGAGATCCAACTAGTCCATCCTAAAGGAGATCAGTCCTGGGTGTTCATTGGAGGGACTGATGCTGAAGCTGAAACTCCAATACTTTGGCCACTTCATGCGAAGAGTTGACTCATTGGAAAAGACTCTGATGCTGGGAGGGATTGGGGGAAGGAGGAGAAAGGGATGACAGAGGATGAGATGGCTGGATGGCATCACCAACTCGATGGACATGAGTTTGAGTGAACTCTGGGAGTTGGTGATGGACAGGGAGGCCCTGTGTGCTGTTATTCATGGGCTCACAAAGATTTGGACACGACTGAGTGACTGAACTGATAGGACATTTGACCCCAAAACAATGAATTTCACCTTTTTTTCAAGTGCACACGGAACCCTCTCCAGGATAGGTCACATCCTGGGCCATAAATCTAGCCTTGGTAAATTCAAAAAAATTGAAATCATTCCAAGCATCTTTTCTGATCACAATGCAGTAAGATTAGAAATTAACTATAGGAAAAAAAAAAAAAAAAAAAACTATTAAAAATACAAACATATGGAGCAAAAGAACATGCTTCTAAATAACCAACAAATCACAGAAGAAATCAAAAAAGAAAGCAAAATATGCATAGAAACGAATGAAAATGAAAACACAACAACCCAAAACCTGTGGGATTCAGTAAAAGCAGTCTTAAGGGGAAGATTCATAGCAATACAAGGTTACCTCAAGAAACAAGAGAAAAATCAAATAAATACCCTAACTATACACCTAAAGCAACTAGAAAAAGAAGAAATGAAGAACCCCAGGGTTAGTAGAAGGAAAGAAATCATAAAAATGAGGGCAGAAATAAATGAAAAAGAAATGAAGGGGACCATAGCAAAAATCAACAAAGCTAAAAGCTAGTTCTTTGAGAAGATAAATAAAATAGACAAACCATTATCCAGACTCATCAAGAAAAAAAGGGAGAAGAATCAAATCAACAAAATTAGAAATGAAAATGGAGAACTCACAACAGACAACACAGAAATACAAAGGATAAGAGACTACTATCAGCAACTATGTGCCAATAAAAAGGACAACTTGGAAGAAATGGACAAATTCTTAGAAACATATAACTTTCCAAAACTAAACCAGGATGAAATAGAAAATTTTAACAGACCCCTCACAAGCATGGAAATCGAAACTGTAATCAGAAATCGAAACAGTAATCAGAAATCTTCCAGCAAACAAAAACCCACGGCCAGATGGCTTCACAGCTGAATTCTACCAAAAATTTAGAGAAGAGATAACACCTATCCTACTCAAACTCTTCCAGAAAATTGCAGAGAAACATATACTTCCAAACTCATTCTATGGGGCCACCATCACCCTAATACCAAAACCAGACAAAGATGCCACAAAAAAAGAAAACTACAGGCCAATATCACTGATGAACATAGATTCAAAAACCCTTAACAAAAATCTAGCAAACAGAATCCAACAGCATATTAAAAAGATCATACATCATGACCAAATGGGCTTTATCCCAGGGATGCAAGTATTCTTCAATATCTGCAAATCAATCAATGTGATACACCACGTTAACAAATTGAAAGATAAAAACCGTATGATTATCTCAATAGATGCAGAGAAAGCTTTTGACAAAATTCAACATCCATTTATGATTAAAAAAAAAAAAAACTCCAGAAAGCAGGCATAGAAAGAACATACCTCAACATAATAAAAGCCAAATATGATAAACCCAACAGCAAACATTAACCTCAATGGTGAAAAATTGAAAACGTTTCCTCTAAAGTCAGGAACAAGACAAGGGTGCCCACTCTCACCACAACAATTTAACACAGTTTTGGAAGTTTTATCCACAGCAGTCAGAGAAGAAAAATAAATAAAAGGAATCCAGATTGGAAAAGAAGAAGTAAAACTCTCAGTGTTTGCAGATGACATGATCCTCTACATAGAAAACCCTAAAGACTCCCCCAGAAAATTACTACAGCTAATCACTGAATATAGTAAACTTGCAGGATATAAAATTAACATGCAGAAATCCCTTGCATTCTTATACACCAACAATGAGAAAACAGAAAGAGAAATGAAGGAACCAATTCCATTCACCATTGCAATGAAAAGAATAAAATACTTATGAATAAATCTATCTAAAAAACAAAAGACCTATATATCAAAATTACAAAACACTGATGAAAGAAATCAAAGGTGACACAAATAGATGGAGAAATATACCACTTTCATGGATCAGAAGAATCAATATAGTGAAAATTAGTATACTACCTAAAGCAATCTATAGATTCAATGCAATCCCTATGAAGCTACCAACAGTATTTTTCAGAAAACTAGAACAAATAATTTCACAATTTGTTTGGAAATACAAATAATCTAGAATAGCCAAAGCAATCTTGAGAAAGAAGAACGGAACTGGAGGAATCAACCTGCCTGACCTCAGGCTCTGCTACAAAGCCACAGTCATCAGGACAGTATGGTACTGGCACAAAGACAGAAATATAGATCAATGGAACAAAATAGAAAGCCCAGAGATAAATCCACGCACCTATGGACACCTTATCTTTGACAAAGGAGGCAAGAATATACAATGGATTAAAGACAATCACTTTAACAAGTGGTGCTGGGAAAACTGGTTAACCACTTGTAAAAGAATGAAACTAGAACACTTTCTAACACCACACACAAAAATGGATTAAAGAGCTAAATGTAAGACCAGAAACTATAAAACTCCTAGAGGAAAACATAGGCAAAACACTCTCTGACATAAATCACAGCAGGATCCTCTATGACCCACCTCCCAGAGTAATGGAAATAAAAGCAAAAATAAACAAATAGGACCTAATTAAACTTAAAAGCTTTTGAACAACGATGGAAACTATAAGCAAGCCTTCAGAATGGGAGAAAATTATAGCAAATGAAGCAACTGACAAAGAATTAACCTCAAAAATATACAAGCAGCTCCTGCAGCTCAATTTCAGAAAAATAAATGACCCAATCAATAAATGGGACAAAGAACTAAACAGACATTTATCCAAAGAAGACATAGTTGGCTAACAAATACATGAAAAGATGCTTAACATCACTCATTATCCAGGAAATGCAAATGAAAACCATAGTGAGGTTCCATTTCACGCCAGTCAGAATGGCTGCTATCAAAAAGTCTACAAACAATAAATGCTGGAGAGGGGGTGGAAAAAAGGGAACCCTCTTACACTGTTGGTGGGAATGCAAACTAGTATGGCCACTATGGAGAACACTGTGGAGAGTCTTTAAAAAACTGGAAGTAGAACTGCCATACGACCCAGCAATCCCACTGCTGGGCATACACACTGAGGAAACCAGAATTGAAAGAGACACGTGTACCCCAATGTTCATCGCAGCAGTGTTTACAATAGCCAGGACATGGAAGCAACCTAGATGTCCATCGGCAGGTGAATGGATAAGAAAGCTGTGGTACATATACACAATGGAATATTACTCAGCTATTAAAAAGAATGCATTTGAATCAATTCTAATGAGATGGATGAAACTGGAGCCTATTATACAGAGTAAGTCAGAAAGAAAAACACCAATACAGTATACTAACGCATATATATGGAATTTAGAAAGATGGTAATGATGACCCTATATGCGAGATATAAAAAGAGACACAGATGTAAAGAACAGACTTTTGGACTCTGTAGGAAAAGGCAAGGGTAGGATGATTTGAGAGAATAGCATTGAATCATGTATATCACCATATGTGAAATAGATAACCAGTCCAAGTGAGAGAGTCATTTCCTAGGCAGGTTGATAAGGAGTCTAGGGGTCCCAAAGGAGAGAGGGGTCTGGAATTCTCAAGGAGGAAGAAAGGACAAACTTTTTTTCCTTCTCTACATTCCTTAGGATTATATAACAATAATGTATCCTGCCTGAGGACAGTCTCTGGATTAAACCTTCTGGCTAATTCTGTTATCTTAAAATGTAAATTATGGGAGTAGGTCTGGTGAGGTCTTTACAACCTCCAGACATTCTTTGGATTCATTGGCGAGTATATAATTTCATTGCTAACACTAGCAAGGGGGTACTCTTTCTGCCCCCTTCTGATGCCTATATCAGAAGCCTTTTCTATCTCCTTTATACTTTAATAAAACTTTATTGCACAAAAGCTCTGAGCGATCAAGCCTCGTCTCTGGCCCCGGATTGAATTCTTCTCCTCCGGGGGCCAAGAATCCCCGTGTATTCGCGTGATTCAACAACAACCTTTCACAAGTTCGATGTATGAAACAGGGCACTCAAAGCAGGTGCACTGGGACAACCCTGAGGGATGGGATGGGGAGGAAGGTGGTAGGGAGTTCAGGATGGGGAACACATGTACACCCATGGCTGATTCATACCAATGTATGGTAAAAATCACTACAATATGTAATTAGCCTCCAATTAAATAAATTTTTGAAAAAAAGAAAGAAAATAAAATTTGACACTCTTTCCATTTTTTCCCATCTGTTTTCCATGAAGTGATGGGACTGAATGCCATGATCTTAGTTTTCAGAATGCTGAGTGCTAAGCCAACTTTTTTACTCTCCTCTCTCACCTTCATCTAGAACCTCTTTAGTTCCTCTTCACATTCTATCATTAGGATAGTAACAACTGCATATCTGAGATTGCTAATATTTCCCCTGGCAATCTTGATTCCAGCTTCTGATTCTTCCAGTCTGGCATTTCACATGATGTACTCTGCATATAAGTTTAAAAAAAAATAAAAATAAAAACAGGGTGACAGTGTAAAGCCTTGACGTACTCCTTTCCCAATTTTGAACCAGTCCATGGTTCCATGTCTGGTTCTAACTATTGCTTCTTGATATGCATAAAGAATTACCAGGAGGCAAGTAAGATGGTCTGGTCTTTACCTCTCTTAAACAATTTTCCACAGTTTCTTGTGATCCACACAGTTAAAGGCCTTGGTATAGCCAAAGAAGTTGAAGTAGATTTTTTTTTCTGGAATTCTCTTGCTCTTTCTATGATCCAATGAATGCTGGCAATTTTATCTCTGGTTGCTCTGATTTTTCTAAATCTACCATGTACATCTGGAAGTTCTCAGTTCATGCATTGTCGAAGCCTAGCTTTAAGGATTTTGAGCCTTATCTTGTTAGCAAGTAAAATGAGTGCAATTGTATGAGAGTTGAAACATTCCTTTGCATTACCCTTCTTTCGGATTGGAATGAAAATTGACCTGTTCCAGTCCTGTGGCCACTGCTGAGTTTTCCAAATTCACTGACATATTGAGTACAGCACTTTGGGAGCGTCCTATTTCAAGATTTGAAATCAGTTCAGTTCAGTCACTCAGTTGTGTCTGACTCTGCAACCTCAGGGACGGCAACATGCCAGGCCTCCCTGTGCATCACCGACTCCTAGGGCTTGCTCAAACTCATGGCCGTCAACTCGGTAATACCAACCAACCATCTCATCCTCCGTCATCCCCTTCTCCTCCTACCTTCAAACATTCTCAGGATCAGGGTATTTTCTAATGAGTCCTTTCTTCACATCAGGTGGCCAAAGTATTGAAGTTTCAACTTCAGCATCAGTCCTTCCAAAGAATATACAGGACTGATTTCCTTCAGGATGACTGGCATGATCCCCTTGCAGTCCAAGGGACTCTCAAGAGTCTTCTCCAACACCACATTTCAAAAGCATCAATTCTTCAGTGCTCAGCTTTCTTTAGAGTCCAACTCTCACATCCATACATGACTACTGGAAAAACCATAGTTTTGACTAGACAGACTTTTGTTGCAAAGTAATGTCCCTGCTTTTCAATATGCTGTCTATGTTGGTCATAGCTTTTCTTCCAAGGAGCAAGTGCCTTTTAATTTCATGGCTACAGTCACCATCTGCAGTGATTTTGGAGCCTCCTCAAAAAAAGTCTCTCACTGTTTCCATTGTTTCCCCATCTATTTGCCATGAAGTGATGGGACTGAACGCCATGATCTTCGTTTCCTGAATGCTGAGTTTTAAGCCAACTGTTTCACTATCCTCTTTGACTTTCACCAAGAGGCTCTTTAGTTCTTCTTCACTTTTTGCCATAAGGGAGGTGTCATCTGCATATATGAGTTTATTGATACTTCTCCCGGCAATCTTGATTCCAGCTTTGGTTCATCCAGCCCAGTATTTCGCATAACGTACTCTGCATATAAGTTAAATAAGCAGGGTGACAATATACAGCCTTGATGTAATCCTTTCCCAATTTGAAACCAGTCTGTTGATCCATATCCTTCTAACTGTTGCTTCTTGACCTGTATACAGATTTCTCAGGAGGCAGGTCAGGTGGTCTGGTATTCCCTTCTTTTTCAGAATTTTCCAGTTTGTTGTGATCCACACAGACAAAAGCTTTGGTGTATAAATAAAGCATAAGTAGATGTTTTTCTGGAGCTCTTGCTTTTTCGATGATCCGACCAATGTTGGCTATTTGATCTCTGGTTCCTCTGCTTTTTCTAACTGCAGCTTGAACAACTGGAAGGTCATGGTTCACCTACTGTTAAAGCCTGGCTTGGAAAATTTTGAGCATTATTTTACTAGCATGTGAGAAGAGTACAATTGTGAGGTAGCTTGAACATTCTTTGGCATTGCCTTTCTTTGGGATTGTAATGAAAACTGACCTTTTCCAGTCCTGTGGCCACTGCTGAGTTTTCCATATTTGCTGGCATATTAAGTGCAGCTTTTTCACAGCATCAGCTTTTAGGGTTTGATATAGCTCAACTGGAACTCCATCACCTCCACTAGCTTTGTTCGTAGTGATGCTTTCTAAGACCCACTTGACTTCACATTCCAGGATGTCTGGCTCTAGGTAAGTGATCACACCATCATGATTATCTGGGTCATGAAGACCTTTTTTCTACAGTTCTTCCGTGTATTCTTGCCACCTCTTCTTAATATCTTCTGCTTCTGTTAGGTCCATACCATTTCTGTCCTTTATCGAGCCCATCTTTGCATGAAATGTCCCTTGGTATCTCCAATTTTCTTTAGAGATCTCTAGTCTTTCCCATTCTGTTGTTTTCCTCTATTTATTTGCACTGATCACCAAGGAAGGCTTTCTTATCTCTCCTTGCTATTCTTTGGAATTCTGCATTCAAATGTGTATATATTTCCTTTACTCCTTTGCCTTTTGCTTCTCTTCTTTTCTCAGCTATCTGTAAGTCTTCTCAGACAACTATTTTGTTTTTTGCATTTCTTTTTCTTGAGGATGGTCTTCATACCTGTCTACTGCACAATGTCATGAACCTCCACCTATAGTTCTTCAGGCATTCTATCAGACCTAATCCCTTGAATCCATTTGTCACTTCCCCTGTGTATTCATAAGGGATTTGATTTAGGTCATACCTGAATGGTCTAGTGATTTTCCCTACTGTCTTCAATTTAAGTCTGAATTTGGAAATAAGGAGTTCATGGTCTGAGCCATAGTCAGATCCTGATCTTGTTTTTGCCGACAGTATAAAGTTTCTCCATCTTTAGCTGCAAAGAATATAATCAATCCGATTTCAGTATTAATCATCTGGTGATGCCCATATGTTGAGTTTCTCTTGTTTTGTTGGAAGAGGGTGTTTGCTATGACCAGTGTGTTCTCTCAGGAAAATTCTATTAGCCTTTGCCCTGCTTCATTCTGTACTCCAAGGCCAAATGTCCCTGTTACTCCAGGTGTTTCTTGACTTCCTACTTTTGCATTCCAGTCCTCTATGATAAAAAGGACATCTTTTTCAGGTGTTAGTTCTAGAAGGTCTTGCAGGTCTTCATAGAACCATTCAATTTCAGCTTCTTTAGCATTACCTGTTGGGGCATAGACTTGGATTATCATGGTATTGATTGGTTTGCCTTGGAAATGAACAGAGATCTTACTGTCGTTTTTGAGATTGCATCCAAGTACTGCAATTCAGACTCTTTTGTTGACTGTGATGGCTACTCCATTTCTTCTAAGGGATTCTTGCCCACAGTAGTAGATATAATGGTCATCTGAGTTAAATTCACCCATTCCAGTCCATTTTAGTTCACTAATTCCTAAAATGTCAACATTCACTCTTTCCATCTCCTGTTTGACCACTTCCAATTTGCCTTGATTCATGGACCTGACATTGCAGGTTCCTATGCAATATTGCTCTTTACAGCGTTGGACTTTACTTCCATCACCAGTCACATCCACAACTGGGTGTTGTTTTTGCTTTGGATCTGTCTCTTCATTCTTTCTGGAGTTATTTCTCCACTGATCTCCAGTAGCATATTGGGCACCTACTGACCTTGGGAGTTCATCTTTCAGTGTCCTACCTTTTTGGCTTTCATAGTTTCCTGGGGTTCTCAAGGCAAGAATACTGAAGTGGTTTTCCATTCCCTTTTCCTATGGGCCATATTTTGTCAGAACTCTCCACCATGACCCGTCCATCTTGGGTGGCCCTACACAGCACAGCTCATAGTTTCACTGAATTAGACAAGGCTGTGATTCATGTGAGCAGTTTGGTTAGTTTTCAGTGACTGTGGGTTTCATTCTGCCTGCCCTCTGTTGGAGAAGGATAAGAGGCTTATGGAAGCTTCCTTATGGGAGAGATTGACTGAGGGGAAACTGGGTCTTGTTCGGATGGGCAGGGCTGTGTTCAGTAAATCTTTAATCCAATTTTCTGGATGGGCTGTGCTTCCTCCCTGTTGTTTGACCTGAGGCCAAACTATGGTGAAGGTAATCAAGATGTGTGTGTGTGTTAGTCGCTCAATTGTGTCCGACTCTTTGGGACCCCATGAACTGTAGCCCGTCAGGCTCCTCCATCCATGGGATTCTCCAGGCAAGAATCCTGGAGTGGAATGCCATTCCCTTCTCCAGAGGATCTTCTTGACCCAGGGATCAAACCCAGGTCTCCTGCATTGCAGGCAGATTCTTTACCATCTGAGCTACAAGGAAGGTCTGGTAATGAAGATAACCTCCTTCCAAAGGATTTTAAATAGCCCTAGCTTTGTTCATAATAATGCTTTGTCAGGCCTGCTTGACTTCACACTTGGAATGTCTGACTCTAGGTGAAAGACCACACCATTGTGGTTATCTGGATCATTAAGACCTTTTCTGTACTCTTGCCACATCTTCTTAATCTCTTCTGCTTCTGTTAGGTCCTTACCATTTCTGTCCTTTATTGTGCCCATCTTTGCATGAAATGTTCCCTTGGTAGCTCTAATTTTGTTGAAGAGATCTCTAGTCTTTCCAATTCTATTGTTTTCCTCTATTTATCTGCATTGTTCACTTAAGAAGGCTGTCTTATCTCTCCTTGCTATTCTTTGGAGCTCTGCTTTCAGATGGGTACATCTTTTCCTTTCTCCTTTGTCTTTTGCTTCTGTTTTTACTCAGCTATTTTTAAGGCCTACTCAGACAACCATTTTGCCTCCTTGCATTCCTTTTTCTTTGGGATGGTTTTAGTCACTGCCTCCTGTACAATGTTATGAAACTCCATCCGTAGTTCTTCAGGCACTCTATCAGATCTAATCCCTTGAGTCTATTTATTACTTC
This sequence comes from Bos taurus, assembly GCF_002263795.3. Classification (NCBI taxonomy): domain Eukaryota; kingdom Metazoa; phylum Chordata; class Mammalia; order Artiodactyla; family Bovidae; genus Bos; species Bos taurus. The sequence goes on along the minus strand of NC_037333.1, from coordinate 84,258,047 downwards.
CACTGTATAATCATAAACGATTTGACTTAGGTCATACCTGGTGGCCTAGTGATTTTCCGTTTCTTCAATTTAAGTCTTAATTCTGCAATAAGGAGCTCATGATATGAGCCACAGTCAGCTCCCAATCTTGTTTTTGCTGACTGTATAGAGCTTCTCCATCATTGGCTGCAAAGAATATAACCAATCTGATTTCAGGATTGACCATCTGGTGATGTCCATGTGTAGAGTCATCTCTTGTGTTGTTGGAAGAGGGTGTTTGCTATGACCAATGCATTCTCTAGACAAAACTCTGCAAGCCTTTGCCTTGCTCCACACCTGCTTCATGGTAGATACAAGCTAAACCATTGGAAAGCAAATTTATTAGAGAAAACTAGAGAAAAACACAGCTAAGAAGAGCACTCCTGAGTTCAGAACATACCTCAGATACTGACTTCCAAAAGTTTCCCTTTCAAACACCCTGAACCCTTGGAATCAGATGCTGGAGCTATTTATACTACCAAGTATTACTTAAAAAAAAAAAAAAAACTATAGCATAATCCTTCAACAAATGGTGAAGACTCAGTCAGTTCAGTTGCTCAGTCATGCCCAACAGTGCAACCCCATGAACCACAGCACACCAGGCTTCCCTGTCCATCACCAACTCCCAGAGCTTGCTCAAACTCATGTCCATCAAGTCAGTGATGCCAACCAACCATCTCATCCTCTGTTGTCCCCTTCTCCTCCCGCCTTCAAACTTTCCAAGCATCAGGGTCTTTTCCAATGAGTCAGATGGTGAAGGCTCACAGTAAGAAAAGAGGCAGAAGGAGTGCCCTAGTAAAACCACTATTATCCCAGGGAATGTTATTATGCCAAAGCTGCACCCTCCATGTAGGCATATCAGAGCCTTTACACTGTTGGAAAAATAAACTTCACTGAAATAGTCTATTCAGTCACTAAAAAAATAATAGTAACAGTATCTGGAACTGTAGAGGACTAGTATTCAGAGTTCTCTATTATCTAAAAGTTACAGTTTTTTAACAAACACTTCACAAGACATATAAAGAAATAGAAAAATATGACCTTAATATGGAAAAGAACAGGCAATAGTATCTGCCTGTGATGGGAAATGATAATTGGCTCTAACAGGGAAAATTTTCAAAATAGCTATTGTCAATGGATTCAATAACTTAAGGGAAAATTTCAAAAAAACAAGACTTTGAATAAATTATATAGAAACTAAAATAAAAATATAAATGACTGTAAGAGACTATTGTTATGTTTCAACAAACTGGTCAACTTAGAAGAAATGGATTAATTATTGGAACTACTCATCTACTTTAAGGAAACCACGCTTAAAAAGTAAAAAAGTTATAATGACCATGTTCCATCTGATAGTCTTTAAACAAAAGATAGAATTCATAATTTACAAAATTAAAAAATGGAAATTATGAAGTTGAAAATTAAAATATATGAAATAAAAAGTTCACTAGAGAATGTCAACAATAGCTTTGAAAAAGTTGATTTTTAAAAAGCCTACAAACTTGAATATCAATCAATAAGATAATAAAATCCAAGGAACAATGGGAAAAATGAATGAAGAAAAAGGAGCAGAAGTATTGAAATCTGTGGCACATAATTAAGCACAGTAACATACACAAAATAGGAGTGCCATTCAAAATTTCTTCAAAACTACTTTGAAGTTTTTCTGTGTTAGAGCCCGTCATTGGTTCTCATAGGCAGATCATATTGCCTGCTTTTTCCCTGATGCAGATCACATTTTCCCATTTTTTAAATGTCTATGAAGTGTTTGTTAACATACACAAAATGGGAGTGCATAGAACAGTATTTTAAAAAATAATGCCTGAAAATATCCCAAATATGATGAATATATTATCTACCTATCCCAATTTTTCAACCAATTCCAAGTAGGATAAACAGAGAGAGCCATACACAGACACCAGTGAAATGTTGAAAACTGAAGACAGAAAATGTTCAAGCACTAAAAGAAATTTATCCATACTTGTGAACACCAATAAGACACTATTTATATCTCATCAGAAACAATGATGCTCACACTGTTTACAATAGCCAAGACGTGGAAGCAACCTAAATGTCCACTGATAGAAGAAAATTTAAGAAAATATGGTACATATATACAATGGACTATTACTCAGCCATTAAAAAGAATGAAATAATGCCATTTGCAGCTATATGGACAGATGGAACTAGAGATTGTCATTCTGAGTGAAGTATGACAAAGTGAAATCAGACAAAGAAGGATAAATATCATATGACATCCCTTATATGTGGAATCTAAAAAGAAATTATACAAATGAACTTATTTAGAAAACAGACTCACAGAATTAGAGAACAAACATATAGTTGCCAGGGGGAAAGAACAGAGGGAAGATATAGGGAGTTTGGGATCAACATGTATACATTCCTATACCTAAAATGGATAACCAACAAGGTCTTACTGTAGAGCACAGGGAACTCTGCTCAATGTTATGTGGCAGCCTGAATGGAGAGGAGTCTGGGGGAGAATGGATACATGCGTATGTATGGCTCTGTCCCTTCGCCGTCCACCTGCAATTATTACAACATTGTTAATCAGTCACACTCCAATATAAAATAAAAAGTTTAAAAAAAAAAACGATGGAGGACTTCCCTGGTGGCACACTAGAGCCCACACGCCACAAGTACTGAGCCTGAGTACTGCAACTACTGAAGCCCATACCCCTAGAGCCTGTGTCTGCAATAAGAGAAGTTGGCACAATGAGAAGCATACACACTAAAATGAAGAGGAACCCCCACTAGCCGCAACTAGAGAAAGCCTGAAGCAAAAAAAACAAAGGAGGCCCAGTGAGGGCAAAAATGAATAAATAAAAATAGCTTCATACAGAGTGAAGTAAGCCAGAAGGAAAAACACCAATACAGTACACTAACGCATATATATGGAATTTAGAAAGATGATAACAATAACCCTGTGTATGAGACAGCAAAAGAGACACTGATGTATAGAGCAGTCTTGTGGACTCTGTGGGAGAGGGAGAGGGTGGGAAGATTTGGGAGAATGGCATTGAAACATGTAAAATATCATGTATGAAACGAGATGCCAGTCCAGGTTCGATGCACGATACTGGATGCTTGGGGCTAGTGCACTGGGACGACCCAGAGGGATGGTATGGGGAGGGAGGAGGGAGGAGGGTTCAGGATGGGGAACACATGTATACCTGTGATGGATTCATTTTGATGTTTGGCAAAACTAATACAATTATGTAAAGTTTAAAAATAAAATAAAATTTAAAAAAATAAATAATAAAATCAACTAACAATCTATAAAGAATTTATAGCTGCATTTAACATAATAGATCTTTTTAGTCTTCCAAAACTGTTTCTTTATTGGATTACTTTTGGATAAAGCTGTTAGAAAAAACAATCCAAATTAAACTTTATATTAAAGACAAAAAAAAATTTTAGAAAGATAAAGAAAATGAAAGTAAAATAGACCCCAATGATATCATTATAAAAAAATAAACATTGGATGTTCTCTCGTAGTGGGATGACATACTCAAAGTGCTGAAAGACAAAACTGTCAACCAAAAGTTCTGTATCAAGCAAGTTAAGGTGCTCACTCAGTCATGTCCGACTCTTTGCGACCCCGTGGACTGTAGCCCACCAGGCTCCTCTGTCCATGGGATTCTCCAGGCAAGCAAACTACCTCTCAAAAAGGAGAGTAAAAGATAGATATATCTCTCCCCCCACATTGTCCTACCAAAAAAAATCATTTCTGGGAAATCTGCCCTATAGGAAAAACTGAAGGGAATTCTTCAAACTGAAGAAAGTAAACCTAGATTGCAATTCTAATCTCCACGTTAAAGCAAATGTGCTGATGAAGATACAAGACAGTGTAAATGCATATATCGTCTCCTTCCTTCTCTTAATAAACATAAAACGCAAGCATATAAAAAATGTATATAACTCTGCTGCTGCTGCTAAGTCCCTTCAGTCGTGTCCGACTCTGTGCGACCCCAAAAACGGCAGCCCACCAGGCTCCACCATCCCTGGGATTCTCCAGTCAAGAACACTGGAGTGGGCTGCCATTTCCTTCTCCAATGCATGAAAGTGAAAAGTGAAAGTGAAGTCGCTCAGTCATATCTGGCTCTTCGCAACCCCATGGACTGCAGCCTGCCAGGCTCCTCTGCCCATGGGATTTTCCAGGCAAGGGTACTGGAGTGGGTTGCCATTGCCTTCTCCATTATATAACTCTAGTCCTAAGCATTTGACATATAGATAATATATTTGGGGGAGTCAGTGGTGTTATAGGCCCTGGGATGACAGGGTTCAACAATGGCTTAGGTCCTTGGGGTCCAAGGTTCTATAGCAGCAAAGCCTGGGGATGATGGGCCAAGATTCCAATTCTGGCCCTAGTGAAAGTCTCAGAGCAGCAGCAACGTGTTCCTGGTGATGGCCTGTTAAAGCCACAGGTCAAATCCACGGTGTGGGGTGCAGAGCCCCAGCAGTGTCGCCATAGTAATTGTGGATCAGAACCCTGACTAGGACCCAGGGTGAAGAACAGAGTAGCAGCAGTTTGTTTTTGCTGTTCACTCACTCAGTCATGTCCAATAACTATGCAATCCAGTGAACAGCAAGCAACATGCCAGGTTTCTCTATCCTTCACTATTTCCCAGAGTTTGGTCAAACTTATGTCTATTGAATTGAGAATGCCATCCAACCATCTCATACTCTGTCACCCTCTTCTCATCCTGCCCTCAATCTTTCCCAGAATCAGGCTCTTTTCTAATGAGTCGGCTCTTCATCTCAGGTGGCCAAAATATTGATTCAGCTTCAGCATCAGTCCTTCCAATGAATATTCAGGGTTGATTGTCTTTAGGATTGACTGGTTTGATCTCCTTGCTATTCAAGGGATCTCAAGAGTCTTCTCTAGCACCATAATTTGAAAGCATCTATTTGAAGGCACTCAGCCTTCTTTATGGTCCAACTCTCACATCTGCACATGACGACTGGAAAAACCATAGCTTTGACTTTCTGGACTTTTGTCGGCAAAGTGATATCTCTGTTTTGGAATATGCTGTCTAGGTCTGTCATAATTTTTTTTCCAAGGAGCAAGTGTCTTTTAATTTCATGGCTACAGTCACCATCCACAGTGATTTTTGAGCCCAAGAAATTAAACATCTGCCACTGTTTCTATTTTTCCCCATTTGCCATGAAGTTATGGGACCAGATGCCATGACCTTAGTTTTTTTAATGTTGAGTTTTAAGCAGCACTTAACCCAAGCAATGATAGGCTAAAACCATTCTGACTTAGGACCAAGAAATGGTGTGTAAAATAGCAGCAGCTCAACCTAGGTAATGGCCAGTCAAAGCCACAACTAGGAATACAGTGTTAGGTCCAAAGAAATAGCAGCATTGCCCTAGTTATGGCCATACAAAGCACTAACTTAGTACCAGGGGGCAGGGCACAGATCAACAGTTCCAGTCTCGTAGAAGTCAAAGCACTATGACAACTCATCCATGGCAAGCAGGGTACAGAAGTGATGGGGCCTCAAGGTCAGGTCTCACCACAGTGACATTTCCAGCCTCAGGAAAGATCCAAAAGGAAGGACTCTGGGCAGTTCTGTCAAATGGAATCAGTGCTGGTGAAGACTGTGGAAGTCCTCAGTAGCTAAAATCTCCACAAGTCTATGATGGTGAGACTTACTAGGATTCTCTTGCTGTCCTTTTCCCCATGGGGTGAAATCCCTTTGAAGGAATCTCTGCTGGTTCCAAGTTCCTCTGAACTAGAGGATAGGGTAATGAAGGTAAAATCTTTCCAAGCTTTTCTGCACAGTCATCCTCAGGTTTTGCAATCTGCAGAGCTTCTGAAACTTCTTCACTGTAGTCCAGAACTTTCCCAAAGTAAATTACATTAGTTTGTAAGTGTTCATTTATTGCTTTTTTTGTTTTTGTAAGGGATACAAGTGTCAGAAATTCCTAAGTTTCCATCTTGTTGCTGTATCCTTCTCTCTAATCCCATGTCAAGGAGACTGCAGATAGGAGAAATTCTCACTTGCTTTTGTTTTTACTCTCGTCTTCTCTCTTACACAATATAATTGATCTGCATGTGCAAAGTCTTTGCTTTTTGGATGGGTGACAGCATTGAGAAAACAATATTAAACACATTGTATAAACATGAACTATTCTACACTTTACCATTTCACTTGCTTTCCACAACTGCTGACTGCTCATATAAAGTCACTACTAGAGGCACAGGAGTTATAATTTAACATCCTGATCAATTTCTCCTTGGATATAAACATGAACGATGACAAAAGGATGCAGTCATTTTTGAAAAGTTCTGTGTATGAATATGATGTCTATGAAACAGCTCTCATTTCTAATGCTGCTACAGCTGACTTGCTACTTCAACTCTGGAAATTGCGGAAAGGTGCTGGTGTGGCCAGTGGAATATAGTCATTGGATAAATATAAAGACAATTCTCGATGAACTGGTCTCAAGGGGTCATGAGGTGACTGTTATGACATCTTCAGCTTCCATTTTGATTAATACCAGAAAAGAGTTTGGTATCAAATTTGAGAATTTCCCTGTATCTTTAACTAAAGGTGATTTTGAGTATATCTTCAAGGATTTGCTTGAGAAGTGGACATATATGGAAAAAGATTCATTTTTGTCATATTTTTCAGCAGTGCAAAGTTTATTTTGGAAATATTCTGATGTGTCCATGAAGATGTGTAAAGAAGTTGTTTCAAACAAGAAACTTATAACAAAACTACAGGAATCAAGGTTTGATGTCCTTCTTGCAGATGCCATTGGACCCTGTGGTGAACTGCTAGCTGAGATACTTAAAGTACCTTTAGTGTACAGCCTCCGTTTCTCTCCTGGTTTTTCAATTGAAAAATATAGTGGGGGCCTTTCATTTCCACCATCCTATGTACCTGTTATTATGTCAGAATTAAGTGATCAAATGACATTCATGGAGAGGGTAAAAAATATGATATATGTACTTTATTTTGACTTTTGGTTCCAGACATTTAATGAGAAGAAATGGAATCAATTTTACAGTGAAGTACTAGGTAAGTCATGTTTTTAATTGGTAGTGTGAAGTCCTAACTTTCCTAGTGCCTTGGAAAATGAATTTGTATAAAGTCACAAAACTTTGTCTCATAAGTGAAACTACAAAATGAAAATATAAAATTATCTAGTAAATATATAAAAATATTAAACTATAGAATAAGGTATAAACCTGTTGCCCATTACTTGTCCAGACACTCCAGGAAGTCATAAACCACAAATTTGAAGCACTTAGATACTTTCCAAGCAGTTATATATCCATATGACTGAACTTCCTTTTTTAATGTAAAAAAGTCACTAGAAACCTCACAAAATGTCTCAATAAAAGAAGACAGATGGAGTGAAATACACAAATATCTCTAGCACAAGTATCTAGGTAGCATTTAGAATTTGTTTTCTATTTGTATACCTCAGCTTCTGTATTATGTTATGCTGTATTATATAGTGTGACATGATATGAAATGATACAATATGATATTATATGCCACTGTTGTTGTTTAGTCATTAAGTTGGGTCCAACTGTTTGCAACCCCATGGACTGCAGCATGCCAGGCTCCTCCATCCATGGGATTCCCCAAGCAAGAATACTTGAGTGGGTTGCCATTTCGTTCTCCAGGGTATTTTCCCAACCCAGGGGTTGAACCCGTGACTATTCCATTGACAGATGGATTCTTTACCACTGAGCCACCAGGGAAGTCATGTACTATACACATACATGTTTATTTGCTTTACCAGAATACAGACACTTTCAAATATCTTTGACTATATCATTCCAAGCTCCTTTCAAAAAATTAGCTAATGTATTCACATGACAATATTATCATTTCATCTAACTCTTGTTGTTTTTGCTTTTCATTGTAGGAAGACAGACTACATTATCAGAGACAATGGGAAAAGCTGAAATGTGGCTCATTCGAACCTACTGGGATTTTCAATTTCCTCACCCATTACTACCAAATTTTGAATTTGTTGGAGGCCTTCACTGCAAACCTGCCAAACCCCTGCCTAAGGTTACCTATTCCTGTTTATTTTATTTTGTTTACATTGCATTTTTTATAAGAATAATCCTACATTCTTTATTTATAATGTTCAGTTACAATAAGAGAGATGTGGGATGCTAGATAATGTGACTTGCCAATTAGAAACTCATATATTTATTTCTATAGCAACACAAGTATCTAAATTTCAGTATCAATACAGAATAAAGTGGGACAGTGGGAGAATTTGAGAATATGGCAGTAAAAATATGACCTTCATTATTCAGCACATAGTAAAGAATGATATTTAGAAGAATTATAAAATAAAAAGAATAATTTTTAAAATGACTAACATATTCTAGAAGCAAGTGTTAATATGCAGAGAAATGGTGTAGATAGTTTCTGCCACCTGCCACTCTACTGGAAACATAGAATACCAATAAGTAATAAAAATTGTGTGAAAATTGTTATAATAAGGGAAGATGACAATAATAAGGAAACAGCCATCATGAATTATAGAAAGTGTCTCTGAAGCACTGATATTAACATTGAGATCTGAAGGATGTTCGGGAATAAGTAGAAGGCATAGGGCAGGTGTGGAGGAAGACTCAAAAGGAAAGCTGATAGTATGGTAATAACAGTACCAAAGAAGTCCAAATTTAGTTTAAATGTGAAGAGACTGAGTAAAGAGACAGATGATAATGTCAGAGAGGTGAGTTAGAGGCAATTCATGGGGTCGCAAAGAGTCGGACACGACTGAATGACTGAACTGAACTGAACTAACCAAGAAACAACAGACTGGTTCCAGATAGGAAAAGGAGTACATCAAAGCTCTATATTGTCACCCTGCTTATTTAACTTATATGCAGAGTACATCATGAGAAATGCTGGGCTGGATGAAGCACAAGCTGGAATCAAGATTGCTGGGACAAGTATCAATAACCTCAGATATGCAGATGACACCACCCTTATGGCAGAAAGTGAAGAACTAAAGAGCCTCTTGATGAAAGTCAAAGAGGAGAGTGAAAAAGTTGGCTTAAAGTTCAACATTCAGAAAATGAAGATCATGGCATCTGGTCCCATCACTTCATGGCAAATAGATGGGAAAACAGTGGAAACAGTGCCTGACTTTATTTTGGGGGAGCTCCAAAATCACTGCAGATGGTGACTGAAGCCATGAAATTAAAAGATGCTTACTTCTTGGAAGAAAAGTTATGACCAACCTAGACAGCATATTGAAAAGCAGAGACATTACTTTGCCAACAAAGGTCTGTCTAGTCAAGGCTATGGTTTTTCCAGTGGTCATGTATGGATGTGAGAGTTGGACTATAAAGAAAGCTGAGTGCTGAAGAATTGATGCTTTTGAACTATGGTGTTGGAGAAGACTCTTGAGAGTCCCTTGGACAGCAGGGAGATCCAACCAGTCCATCCTGAAGGAAATCAGTCCTGAATATTCTTTGGAAGGACTGATGTTGAAGCTGAAACTCCAATACTTTGGCCACCTGATGCGGAGAGCTGACTCATTGGAAAAGACCCTGCTGCTGGGAAAGATTGAGGGCAGGAGGAGAAGCAGACGGCAGAGGATGAGATGGTTGGATGGCATCACCGACTCAATGGACATGGATTTGAGTGGACTCCGGGAGTTGCTGATGGACAGGGAGGCCTGGCGTGCTGCAGTCCATGGGGTCACAAAGAGTCGGTCATGACTGAGTTGCTGAACTGAACTGAAGCATCTAGTAGGAGCATTAGGAAGAAAACTAAAAGAGTAAAGAGAAGGAGAGAGATGATCACATTACCAAAAAAAATCACACACAGGATTTAGTCACTGAGTTGCCTTATAAAGGGGCAAGAGTGGAAAGGGACACCATTTAGCAGTTTGTTGTGAATTACAGGCAACAATAATGCAAAACTAGACTATGATATTCATAGAGATATGACCACACTAACTCTTATAATAATAGAATCAACTTCATATTGTTGTGGGGGAAAATATTTGTTAGTATAAAACAAATGCCTCTGGCACTTATTCAGTGAGTCAAAAGAAATATTAACTACTGTAATCAATTTCATTTTGTTGCTATTCCATACTGTCAATAACCCAGTGTGTACCAGCCACTTGGATCTAATCTCTAAACTAATGGAAACTGGTTTTCCAATACATCAAGACTATATCAATATAATCTAGGAAAGTCCTAGAAAGTATATATCCCAAGGAGTTGTTTAAAAGTAAAGTTTTTTAATTAAAAAATAAAAGTAATTAAATAATAATGCATTTAAGAAAATTTAAGTTAAAATATAATTTAAAACATTTAATTTAAAAGTTTTTAATGTTAAGAATTTTTTTAAGGTTTGGCTATCAGATAACTAAGATGAAATGCTAAAATTCTTTTCAAAGGATTGCAGCTCTTCACCAGCGCTCTAGCTAATAGAGACCATTCTTCAACAATATAAATGTATGACTTAACAGTTTTTACAGTTAAATTCAGCACTTCCTAGCTTTAACATCAACATTTAAACCAATCTTCATTTGCAGTCCCAGGGTTTTACAATTTACAGATTAAAAAAGATCACTAAGTTTATTAGGACAACTATTTTGTGTCTACACCTACGCTAAAGAAAAGCTCAGTAAAGATCCCTTTAGGAATGTGCATTTCAACATCATAGCTGTCTAAGAGAATGAGCACTGGAAAAATATAAACTGCATGTAGAAGAACCATAAATTCTGCACAGACCCTAAAGAGCAAATAATTTGCATCTCTTGAATCTGGAAACTTCCCATACTTTAAAATTACAAAGAATTCCTTATGAAGGTAAGCAAGAATCTAATCTGTTTTAAATTTATATGATCTCGTTTAACTTGACTTAAGACATAAATAGGAAGAAAGCAATCTGTAGCTAACTACTTTGTGATCTCTTAAGAGTTCCTTTTGTCTTCCCCTTGCTGGTGAAAAAATTAAATTGATATTATTTTTGAAAATAAAACTCAGTCTCTCTGTGAATTGCCAATAATTTGCAACTTTCATAGTATTCAAAGACTGAGATGAGATTAGTGAAGTTCTGTGCTATCTAATCCTAATTTTTTTTAAAGATTTTCCCATTGAAATTTCAGGAATAGTGTTAGTGTTATAGTAGTAGCAGTGATACTGTTATATAGTGATATATAATATATAGATATATAATATATAGATAATGACAGAGTATAGTAGTGATAGTGTTAGTAGGAGGGGAGGGAAGGAGGAGGGGAATAAGAAAAAAGAAAAAGAGAAGAATAGGATAATAATAACTAACTAATAGTAGCTGTTGTTATTAGGTTGAAAACAAGATTTAAATTCAAGTCAATGATTGTGAAGATTTCATTATATAAAGAAACTATTCCATCAAACTCCTAACTTTTCCATTCATTATTAGATTTTCAGAAAATGTCTGTAATTCTTTTTTATAAAGCCCACTTGACTTGATGTATGATCTTTTCATTTTAAATTTATTTAATTTTTAATTGAAGGATAATTGCTTTACAGAATTGTGTTGGTTTCTGCCAAACATCAACGTGAATCAGCCGTAGGTTATACGTATGTTCCTTCTTTCTTGTTTAAAGAATTAAAACATTTGGAAAAATGCATCAAGAATTTTTTAAATGCATACAGCTTTTTATTTCATAGTATACATCCATGAGACCATACAGAGAAAAATAAAGATGTACAGAACAATATTTTGGGCAGTAATTCATAAAATGCAACACTAGATGTAATTTAAATATCCAAAATTAAGCAATAATTAAATAAATTATAGTATACACATCATACCATATCAATCATTTTATCAAACAATACTGAATTACACTAAATCAGCTATAGTATGAGGTTTAGTTGGAAAGTATAGATATGATAAGATCACGGTTTTCTTGTAGGATAAAAATATAAGTTAAAATTGCAACTTTCAAAATATATGTCACAATGTGTATTTAATTATAGGAATGGAATAAAATTCGAATGAAAACACAAGTTTTAGCATAAAGCTCTAAAAGCCCATCCATGTTGTCAAAAATGGCAGGATTTCCTTCTTTCTCATGGATGAAAAACATTTCATTCTGTGTGTGTATATGTGTATTTTGAATACACATCTTTTATGTGTATTTTGAATACACATCTTTTATGTGTATTTTGAATATACATCTTTTATGTGTATTCATTCGTTGACAGATACTTGCTTCTTTCCCTTGGCTACTGTGAATAATGGTATGATAAACTTGGGCTTCCCTGGTAGCTCAGCTGCTAAAGAATCCGCCTGCAATACAGAAGACCTCGGATCAATTCCTGGGTTGGGAAAATCTCCTGGAGAAGGGAATTGATACCCATTCTAGTTTTCTGACCTGGAAAATTCCATGAACTGTACAGTCCAGGGGATGGCAAACAATCAGACATGACTGAGCTGACTTTCACAAACATGGGAGCATATATATCTCTTTGATATCCTGTTTTCATCTTTTCAGAATATGCACCAAAAATTGGAATTACCAGATCATATCAGATCAGTTCAGTCACTCAGTCATGTCTGACTCTTTGCGACCCCATGAATCACAGCACGCCAGGCATCCCTGTCCATCACCAACTCCCGGAGTTCACCCAGACTCAGGTCCATCGAGTAGGTGATGCCATCCAGCCATCTCATCCTCTGTCGTCCCCTATTCCTCCTACTCCCAATCCCTCCCAGCATCAGAGTCTTTTCCAATGAGTCAACTCTTCGCATGAGGTGGCCAAAGTACTGGAGTTTCAGCTTTAGCATCATTCCTTCCAAAGAAATCCCAGGGCTTATCTCCTTCAGAATGGACTGGTTGGATCTCCTTGCAGTCTAAGGGACCTTCAAGAGTCTTCTCCAACACCATAGTTCAGAAGCATCAATTCTTCAGCATTCAGCTTTCTTCACAGTCCAACTCTCATATCCATACATGACTACTGGAAAAACCATAGCCTTGACTAGACGGACCTTTGTTGGCAAAGTAATGTCTCTGCTTTACAATATGCTGTCTAGGTTGGTCATAACTTTTCTTCCAAGGAGTAAGTGTCTGTTAACTTCATGGCTGTAGTGACCATCTGCAGTGATTTTGAAGCCCCCAAAAATAAAGTCTGACACTGTTTCCCCTGTTTCCCCATATACTTCCCATGAAGTGATGGGACCGGATGCCATGATCTTCGTTTTCTGAATGTTGAGCTTTAAGCCATCTTTTTCACTCTCCTCTTTCATTTTCATCAAGAGGCTTTTGAGTTCCTCTTCACTTTCTGCCATAAGGGTGGTGTCATCTGCATAGCTGAGGTTATTGATATTTGTCCCAGCAATCTTGATTCCAGCTTGTGCTTCTTCCAGTCCAGCATTTCTCATGATGTACTCTGCATTTAAGTTAAATAAGCAGGGTGACAATGCACAGCCTTGACGTACTCCTATTCCTATTTGGAACCAGTCTCTTGTTCCATGTCCAGTTCTAACTGTTGCTTCCTGACCTGCATACAGGTTTCTCAAGAGGCACGTCAGGTGGTCTGGTATTCCCATCTCTTTCAGAATTTTCCAGTTTATTGTGATCCACACAGTCAAAGTCTTTCGCATAGTCAATAAAACAGAAATAGATGTTTTTCTGGAACTTTCTTGCTTTTTCAATGATCCAGCGGATGTTGGCAATTTGATCTCTGGTTTCTCTGCCTTTTCTAAAACCAGCTGGAACATTTGGAAGTTCATGGTTCATGTATTGCTCAAGCCTGGCTTGGAGAATTTTGAGCATGACTTTACTAGCGTGTGAGATGAGTGCAATTGTGTGGTAGTTTGAGCATTCTTTCACATTGCCTTTCTTTGGGATTGAAATAAAAACTGACCTTTTCCAGTCCTGTGGCCACTGCTGACTTTTCAAAATTTGATGGCATATTGAGTGCAGCACTTTCACAGCATCATCTTTCAGGATTTGAAATAGCTCAACTGGAATTCCATCACCTCCACTAACTTTGTTTGTAGTGATGCTTTCTGAGGCCCACTTGACCTCACATTCCAGGATGTCTGGCTCTACGTGAGTGATCATACCATCGTGATTATCTTGGTCGTGAAGATCTTTTTTGTACGGTTCTTCTGTGTATTCTTGCCACCTCTTCTTGATATCTTCTGCTTCTGTTAGGTCCATACCATTTCTGTCCTTTATCAAGCCCATCTTTGCATGAAATGTTCCCTTGGTATCTTTAATTTTCTTGAAGAGATCTCTAGTCTTTCTCATTCTGTTGTTTTCCTCTATTTCTTTGCACTGATCACTAATTTCTTTGCATTGATCACTAAGGAAGGCTTTCTTATCTCTTCTTGCTATTCTTTGGAACTCTGCATTCAGATGCTTATATCTTTCCTTTTCTACTTTGCTTTTCACTTCTCTTCTTTTCACAGCTATTTGTAAGGCCTCCCCAGACAGGCATTTTGCTTTTTTGCATTTCTTTTCCATGGGGATGGTCTTGATCCCTGTCTCCTACAATGTCACGAACCTCCGTCCTTTGTTCATCAAGCACTCTATCTATCAGATCTAGTCCCTTAAATCTATTTCTCACTTCCACTGCATAATCACAAGGGATTTGATTTAGGTCATACCTGAATGGTCTAGTGGTTTTCCCTACTTTCTTCAATTTAAGTCTGAATTTGGTAATAAGGAGTTCATGATCTGAGCCACAGTCAGCTCCCAGTCTTGTTTTCCTGACTGTATAGAGCTTCTCCGTCTTTGGCTGCAAAGAATATAATCAATCTGATTTTGGTGTTGACCATCTGGTGATGTCCATGTGTAGAGTCTTCTTTTGTGTTATTGGAAGAGGGTGTTTGCTATGACCAGTGTTTTCTCTTGGCAAAACTCTATTAGCATTTGCCCTGCTGCATTCCATATTCCAAGGCCAAATTTGCCTGTTACTCCAGGTGTTTCTTGACTTCCTACTTTTGCATCCAGTCCAGATCATATA
Organism: Bos taurus; assembly: GCF_002263795.3. NCBI lineage: Eukaryota > Metazoa > Chordata > Mammalia > Artiodactyla > Bovidae > Bos > Bos taurus. Next base: position 84,243,031 of record NC_037333.1, on the reverse strand, counting down.
GTAGACCTATTTTTAATTTTTTTTTACAACCTTTCATTTTGTTTTCCATGGTGTCTTAATAAATTTACATTTATACTGACAATGTACAAGCATTCACTTTTTTCCACGTTCTCACCAACGGTTTTCTCCTCGTGGTGGTAAACTTCTAACAGGTATGAGGTGATAGTTCATTGTAGTTTTGATTTGAATTTCCTTGATAATTAGTGATGTTGAGCATCTTTTCATATACCTAATGGCCATTTAGATGTCTTCTTTGGAAAATTGTCTATTTTATTTGTTTCCCCATTATTTAACTAAATTTTTCTTGTTGTGTTTGGGTGAGTTACATATAAATGTAACTCATAGGTATATATATGGTTTCCCTGATGGCTCAGATGGTAAAGAATTTACTTGCAATGCAGGAGATCCTGGTTCGATCCCTGGGTCAGGAAAATCTATATATATCTATATGTATGTGTATATATCTATATATATATATGTAAATCATACAACATAAAAGAAAAATTTAAATAATGGAGAAAAAAAGAAAATAGTTTTCCAAAGAAGACATCTAAATGGCCATTAAGTATGTGAAAAGATGCTCAACATCACTAATTATCAAGGAAATTCAAATCAAAACTACAATGAGCTATCACCTCACACCTGCTAGAAGTTTATATAATATGGGCTTCCCTGGTGGCTCAGATGGTAAAGAGTCTGCCTATAATGTGGGAGACCAGGGTTCAATCCCTGGGTGGGTAAGATCCCATGCAGGAGGACATGGCAACCCACTACAGTATTCTTGCCTGGAAAATCTCCATGGACAGAGGAGCATGGCCAGCTACAGTCCATGGGGTCGCAAAGAATCAAACACAACTAAGCAACTAAGCACAGCACATGTATATAATATATATTTATACATATTATGTATAAATATATATATATATATATATATGATATTAGCCCTTCAATATGTGGTTTGTAAAAATTTTCTTCCATTCTCTATGTATATTTTTATCTGGTCGGTTGTTTCTTTTACGGTGGAGAAGCTTAGAAGTTTCATGTAGTTCTACTTGTTGATTTTTTCTTTTGTCATGATTTTGGTGTCATATCCAAAGAAAATATTTTCAAAACCAATGTCAAGGAGCTTTCTCCCTATGTTTACTTTTAGGAGTGTTATAGTGTTTGGCCTTATTTTAAGTCTGATTCATTTGGAGTTGATTTTTGTGACAGGTGTAATAAAGGGGTCTCATTTCACTTTTTCACATGTATTTATCCAGTTTCCTCATTGAATGCTCTTACCTCCTCTGTTGAATATTAGTTGACTATAAATGCAGGGGTTTTTTAATTAATTAATTTATTTATTTATTGTAATTGGAGACTAATTACTTTACAATATTGTAGTGGGTTTTGCCATACATTGACATGAATCAGCCATGGATGTACATGTGTCCCCCATTCTGAATCCCCCTTCTACCTACCTCCCCATCCCATCCCTCAGGGTTGTCCCAGTGCACAGCTTTGAGTGCCCTGTTTCATGCATCAAACTTGGACTGGTGGTCTATCTCACATATGGTAATATACATGAATCAATGCTATTCTCTCAAATCATCCCACCCTCACCTTCTCCCACAAAGTCTAAAAGTCTGTTCTCTTTTGCTGTGTCATCTGTGTCTCTTTTGCTGTCTCGCACATAGTTACCATCTTTCTAAATTCCATATATATGTGATAATATACTGTACTGGTGTTTTTCTTTCTGACTTACTTCACTCTGTATAATAGGCTCCAGTTTCATCCACCTCATTAGAACTGATTCAAATGCATTCTTTTCAATAGCTGAATAATATTCCATTGTGTATATGTACCACAGCTTTCTTATCCATTCACCTGCTGATGGACATCTAGGTTGCTTCCATGTCCTAGCTATAGTAAACAGTGCTGCGATGAACATTGGGGTACATGTGTCTCTTTCAATTCTCGTTTCTTTGGTGTGTATGCCCAGCAGTGGGATTGCTGGGTCATATGGCAGTTCTATTTCCAGTTTTTTAAAGACTCTCCACACTGTTCTCTATAGTAGCTGTACTAATATGCATTCCCACCAACAGTAAGAGGGTTCCCTTTTCTCCACACCCTCTCCAGCATTTATTGTTTGTAAACTTTCTGATAGCAGCCATTCTGACCAGCATGAGATGGTACCTCACTGTGGTTTTGATTTGCATTTCTCTGATAATGAGTAATGTTGAGCATTTTTTCATGTGTTTGTTAGCCAACTGTATGTCTTCTTTGGAGAAATGTCTCTTTAGTTCTTTGTCCCATTTATTGATTGGGTCATTTCCTTTTCTGGAATTGAGCTGTAGGAGCTACTTGTATATTTTTGAGGTTAATTCTTTGTCAGTTGCTTTATTTGCTATAATTTTCTCCCATTCTGAAGGCTGTCTTTTCACCTTGCTTATAGTTTCCTTTGTTGTGCAAAAGCTTTTAAGTTTAATTAGGTCCCATTTGTTTATTTTTGCTTTTATTTCCATTACTCTGGGACATGGGTCATAGAGGATCCTGCTGTGATTTATGTCAGAGAGTGTTTTGCCTAAGTTTTCCTCTAGGAGTTTTATAGTTTCGAGTCTTATGTTTAGATCTTTAATCCATTTTGAATTTATTTTTGTGTATGGTGTTAGAAAATGTTCTAGTTTCATTCTTTTACAAGTGGTTGACCCGTTTCTGAGCACCACTTGTTAAAGAGATTGTCTTTTCTCCATTGTATATTCTTGCTTCCTTTATCAAAGATATGGTGTCCATAGGTATGTGGATTTATCTCTGGGCTTTCTATTTTGTTCCATTGGTCTATATTTCTGTCTTTGTGCCAGTACCATACTGTCTTGATGACTGTAGCTTTGTAGTATAGTTTGAAATCAGGCAGGTTGATTCCTCCAGTTCCATTCTTCTTTCTCAAGATTGCTTTGGCTATTTGGGGCATACAAATTATGAAATTATTTGTTCTATTTCTGTGAAAAATACTCTTAGTAGCTTTAAAGGGACTGCATTAAATCTATAAACTGCTTTGAGATAGTATACTAATTTTCACTATATTGATTCTTCTGATCCATGAACATGGTATATTTCTCCATCTATTTTTGTCATCTTTGACTTCTTTCACCAGTGTTTTTTAGTCTCCTATATATAGGTCTTTTGTTTCTTTAGATAGATTTATTCCTAAGTATTTTATTCTTTTCATTGCAATGGTGAATGGAATTGTTTCCTTAATTTTCTTTCTGTTCTCTCATTGTTAGTGTATAGGAATGCAAGGGATTTCTGCATATTAATTTTATATCCTGCAACTTTACTATATTCATTAATTAGCTCTAGTAATCTTCTGGTGGAGTCTTTAGGGTTTTCTATGTAGAGGATCATGTCATCTGTAAACAGTGAGAGTTTTACTTCTTTTTCAATCTGGATTCATTTCTTTTTCTTCTCTGATTGCTATGGCTAGGACTTCCAAAACTATGTTGAATAGTAGTGGTGAGACTGGGCACCCTTGTCTTGTTCCTTATTTTAGGGGAAATGCTTTAAATTTTTAACCATTGAGGATAATGTTTGCTGTGTGTTTATAATATATGGTTTTCATTATGTTGAGGCATGTTCCTTCTATGCCTGCTTTTTGGAGTGTTTTTATCATAAATGAATGTTGAATTTTGTCAAGGCTTTCCCTATAAATGCAGGGTTTTAATTCTGGAACCTGTATTCTGTTCCACTGATCTATTTGTCTTTTTTATCCCTGTGCCATATTATTTTAAAAATCATAGTTTTGTACTATTTGAAATTGTGAGGTATGATGCCTTTGGCTTTGGGTAGTGTCAATATTTTTAAAATATTACCTCTTGAGATCATGAACACAAGATAAATTTCAATTTATTTGTGCTTTATTCTATTTCTTTCTACAAAGTCTTATAGTTATCACTATACAGATCTTTCACCTCATTGGTTAAACTTATTTCTAGTTATTTTCTAGTTTTTGATCCAATTGTGAATGGGATAGGTTTTTTTCAGACGTTTCATTATTATTATTAGAAATCCAACTGACATTTTTTCAACCTCACTGTTAATCATGGAAATGCAAATTAAAATATGTTTCAAACATCACATTTAACAAAATTGCTAAAAGCATATAATATTCAGTGGTATTTAAGTACATTGTGCTTGAAGGCTCAGTCATTTTGGTGCATGAACTTAAAGGCCTTGTGGCATATGGGGTCTTAGTTCCCAGATGAGGGATCAAATCCATGTACATTGCATTGGTGGATGGATTCTTAATCACTGGACCTCCAGGGAAGTCCTTATAATGTGAACTCTAATACACCTAATTTCCTTATGCTAATTTTCTATCCCACAACTTTACTGAAGTTGACAATTAGTTCAGATTTTTGGCTGAATCTCTGGGATTTTCTGTATTAAAATATATGTATGTGTATATATATATATATATATATATATATATATATATATATATATATATTATTTGCAAAAGAAATGGTTTTAATTCTTCCTTCCTGACTTGGATGTCTTATTTCTTTGTCTTGCCTAGTTACTCTAGCCAGGACTTCTAATACTATAATATATGTAATGAGTGTGAGAGTGGGCATCCTTGTCTTGTTCCTGATATTAGAGGAAAAGCTTTCAAATTTTCACTATTAAACATGATGCTAACTTTGAGTTTGTTATATATGACTTATGTTGAAATATCTTCCATCCATAGTCACAGTGTTGAGGGTTTTTATCAGGAAAGAATGTTGCATCTTGTCAAATATTATTCTATATCAATTAGCATGGACAAATTATTTTAAATTTCATTTTATTAATGGAATATATTACATTAATTGATTTGGGTACATTGAGCCATCCTTTGCATCCCAGGAATAAATCTCATCTGGTCACCGTATGTAATCCTTTCGATGTGTTCTTGAATTTGACTTGCAGATATTTGGATGAGAATTTTTACATCTATATTCATATCCTTATTGATTTGGTATAAAGGTAATACTGGTCTTGTAGAATGAGTTTCAGAAGTGTTCCTTCTCTTTAATTTTTTGGAAGAGTTTTTGAAGAACTGGCATTAATTTTTTTTTTAATATTTCATCTAATTTGTCAGTGAAGCTATTGAGGTCCTCCTTTGGGAGGGTCTTGAAACTAAGTGAATATCTTTAGCTATTATGGCTGTCAAGATTTTCTAGTTCTTCCTAATTCAGTCTTGATAGACTATGTGTTTCTAGAAATTTATTCATTCTTCTTGGTAATGTAATTTGTTGGTATATAATTCTACACAATAATTTCTTAAGAGCCTATGTAGTTGTAATAACAGCTGCAATGTCTCCACTTTCATTTCTAATTTTATTTATATGAGTTTTTTTCTTTCTTTTGTTAGTCTAGCTAAAGTTTGGTATTTTTGTTTATTTTTTGAAAAGACAGAGAGATCCAAATACTATATGATATCCCTTATATGTGGAATCTTGATGCTTGGGGCTGGTGCACTGGGATGACCCAGAAGGATGGTATGGGGAGGCAGGTGGGAGGGGGGTTCAGGATTGGGAACACGTGTACACCCGTAGCAGATTCATGTTGATGTATGGCAAAACCAATACAATATTGTAAAGTAATTTGCCTCTAATTAAAAATAAATAAATTTAAATTTAAAAAAATTCAAACTTTTAAAAACAGAGAGTAATATTAATACAATGGTTCCAGGATCTGTGGGGTAGGAGAATAGGAGAGATGTCTTTCAAGAGTGCAAACTTGCCTCTCATAGAAAAATAAATCCTGAAGATCTAAGATAGAGAACAGTGAATATAGACAACAATATTAGATTATAATTATCAAATTTGCTAAGAGACTACATCTTAATTAATTATTCCAATCATAGAAATGATAATTATGCAGCATGATAGAGGCACAAAATATCATGAAAATGATGATTCTATTACAATATATAAATGCATCAAATCAATATATTATACACATTAATATGTTTTATGTAAAATGTAAAAAATCTTTTTTGTCTTTAAAGAGAGCATATGAATTTTAAACTATTTCTTGACAGTGAAAGTGAGTACATCTTTATTTTTATAATTTTTTTGTATTTTTAATACTTTTTCACCATGAAGTCATATTATTTTCATAAAGATGTCAAAAAGTGAGAATAAACAGTCCATAGCAGTAATTGATCATTAAATAAAGGAACTTCTCCAATAATATGATAGGGATCCATTTTCCATGGAAAAGATAAGCAGCTTTGGGTAGTAAGAGAATGAGACAAAACAATGAATACAGGTAACAGGACCTGAATACAGGTCCCTGGAAATACACACAATACCTGAATGGACCATGTTAAATCATAGGAAAGTTCAGTAAACTTAATATTGAAACTGATATCAGGATGACATTATACTTTCAAAGAATGTACTACACAATATAGTCAGCAAGGTTAAAGTTTGAAAAAAATCTTATTCTTTTTGTAAAAAATACTTTTTAAAAGAAGTTTAATGACAATAGTTATACTCAGACAATAAATATTTTATGGTGAAAGAGTTGGGTCATTGTTTTCCAGAAAGAAAAGAATAATGAGTTTGAAACAGAAAAGAGAAATTTAAAAAATGAATATATGATTTTGACCAAATATCCTGGAAAATTTTGCCTCTACATTTTTTTTTTTTATAATAAAGTGCACCGAATGATGTGGAATTATTTTAGTGTACAGAGTAATGATTTTTTACTTGGAAAAGTATGAAGGAAAAAGTGACAAAATAATTAGGAAACAATTCTAAGTAAATACAGCTTCTCCAGGAGCTGTGTTTAGTTTGATGTGGACTACTCAAAAAGTGACCACATCTCTGCTGCAGAAAGCCCTGAGGCACTTCTCGCACTGTGGGAAAGGTGCTCACTGGGAAACTCAGTAAGGTGATGATGATGATGGTCCCTCAAAGCTGTTGCACATAGCACATCCTACTATGACATCAATTACACAAAATGAGTTCATGGCAAAGGATGTCATATGTAGACAAAACCAGCGATAAGGTTATTCAAATATGTGAGTACACAAGTACACATCTGGGTTATAAAAGATCTCATAGTATGAAACTGTTGGATTATAAATAGTCCTCATCAGACTGTTTCACAGAAACTTCAAACTACAATACCAGACTCCTCACTGTCACTGATAAGTAATATATAGAGAGAGTCAGGAAAATTGTGACAAAGTTTAAGATAAGGAACAAGGATTATAGAGGTATAGAATGACAGACATAAAATAAATCTAATCATAATTTTTTTTCAGTGCTAATAGCCATGGAAATGAAATATGAATGACTATGCTAAAATAATTCTGCCTGGAAAAAGACAATTTAGTAGAACTATAATAAAAAATAAGAGTGAGAAAAATCCTGGAATGTATCTTTCTTCCAAGAATTTATGTTGGTAATTAACAACATTATAGATGAAGAGTTTGAGTCTAACAGTAGTCTTAGTCTAAACAGCAATTGTTTAACAGTATCTCCTCATCACTGGTGGCTAAGATGGTAAAAAATCCACCTGCAATGCTGGAGACCTGAGTTCAATCCCTGGGTTGGGAATATCCTTTGGAGGAGGGTATGGCAAACCACTCCAGTATTCTGGCCTGGGGAATCCCCATGGACAGAGGAGCCTGGTGGGCTACAGTCCATAGAATTGCAGAGTCAGACACAACTGAAGTGACTAAGCACACCTCATCACTACTGTGTACTGGCTCTATCTCATTTCTCACTTGTACATACACACAAGTGCACAAATACACACAATAGAAATAACTGACCTCATATGACACATCTCCTTCCAAAGGACCTCGAAAATTAGGTCTGGTGAAAAAAAAAAAAAACCAGTTACTTAAAACATTACGGAGTTTCCTCAAAAAATAAATGACCGAATGATCCAGCAATTCCTCTTCTGGGCATATATCCAAAAAGAATTGAAATGAGGATCCCAATGAGATATTTGCACACCATGCGCATGAAAGCACTATCCACTAGAGCCAAAGGACTGAAGCAACTCGTGTCCATCAGCAGATAAATCCATAAACAAAATGTGGTATTCACAAACAATAAAACATTATTCAGCCACTAAAAGGAAATATGACACATGGCACACCATGGGTGAACTTTAAATGAAATAAGACAGTCCAAAAAGTCAAATACTAAATAATTCAACTTATATGAGGTATCTAGACTAAACAAATTTGTAGAAACATAGAGAGGACTGAAGTTTGCCAGAGGCTGGAGAAAGAGGAAAATGGCGTTTCTTAGTGGGATCAGATTTCCAGTCTTTCAAGATGAAGACTTCTGGAGACTGGTTGCACAACATGAATATACTTAACACTACTGAACCATAAGGGATTCCCTGGTAGCTCATCTGATAAAGAATCTGCCTGCAATGAAGGAGACCTGGGTTCAATCCCTGGGTCAGGAAGATCCCCCTGGAGAATGAAATGGCAACCCACTTCAATATTCTTGCCTGGAGAATTCCATGGACAGAGGAACCTGGTGGGATACAGCCCATGGGGTCACAGTCAGACATGACTGAGTGATTAACACTTGACTAACACTTGACTTGACTTGACTGAATCATTTAGGAGTGATTAAGATGGCAAATTTATCTTACGTGTATTTTACTACACTTTTTATAAAGCCACTACTCTTATAATTCTTTGAAAAATTAGATTTCTCTCTTTAGCTGTTTGTAGGCATCCTTTAAGTAATGTTTGCTATGTTGTTGCTCTTTTGTGATGGAGCTAATTATTTTTTATAGGAAATAGAAGAGTTTGTCCAGAGCTCTGGAGAAAATGGTATCGTGGTGTTTACTTTGGGGTCAATGATCACTAACATGACAGAAGAAAGAGCCAATACAATTGCATCAGCCCTTGCCCAGATTCCACAAAAGGTACATATAGTAATTTAAAAGTGTCAACTATTTAATGGGTCTCTTAAATAATGTAAAAGATCTGATTACAAATATATCCTGCAAGAAAAATAAACTATTATGATAGTTCCAACTTATCTCAAAATAAACATGTAGATTATTAGTAATTTGCCACTAATATTTTCACCATAGAATCAAGACCACCTAAAAATTTCTTAGTTAAATTTGTCAAGGAAAATCTTATTTGTCTGTGGCATCATGTGTGAAATCTGATTGCCAGCCATACTTATTTAACATAACAATTAAGTATGTAAAATGTGTGTGTTCCTGTTCAGGCCAATGCATTAGTAGTTTTTACTTAAAATCTCTGATCCTTATTTCCTTATTGTCATACACAAGACATTTATCTAGATATCTTTAAACCTGTACAAAATTCTAATGCTAAAACTGTGAAATTTAAGTTATGGAATAAGGTATTTACTTTACTCTAACAGGTGTTATGGAGATACAGTGGCAAAAAACCAGACACCTTAGGACCCAATACTCGGCTGTATGACTGGATCCCCCAGAATGACCTTCTTGGTGAGACTTGATAGAACAAGTATTGAAAACAAGAATAACAGAGGAGCAGACCGATAGTACTTCAACACAAAACAAATTTATTGAGTATTTATTATTGAAAAACTCAAAAAGAAAAAGTTACTTCCTCATTGTTATTTCCAGCCTTAGGTGAAAAAAAAAAAAAAAGAAAATGAAAAAATTCTCATGTCATTATACACAATACATTTTTTAGGGCCCAAATGAAAAACCTTTATTTTAACTGTAATTGCTTCTGACAGTGAACTTGTAAATAACTTTGTGGACTGTTGTTCTGTCTCTGAACTCTTTCTTTACACTTGTCTGCTCTATTAGGATATTTTAAATGTTACTAAAACATAATATTCTTTGCCATTGCCTTTCTTTGGGATTGGAATGAAAACTGACCTTTTCCAGTCCTGTGGCCACTGCTGACTTTTCCAAATTTGCTGGCATATTGAGTGCAGCACTTTCACAACATCATCTTTCAGGATTTGAAATAGCTCAACTGGAATTCCATCACCTCCACTAGCTTTCTTCGTAGTGATGCTTTTTAAGGCCCACTTGACTTCACATTCCAGGATGTCTGGTTCTAGGTCAGTGATCACACCATTGTGATTATCTGGGTCATGAAGCTCTTTTTTGTACAGTTCTTCTGTGTATTCTTGCCATCTCTTCTTAATATCTTCTGCTTCTGTTAGGTCCATACCATTTCTGACCTTTATTGAGCCCATCTTTGTATTAAATGCTCCCTTGGTATCTCTAATTTTCTTGAAGAGATCCCTAGTCTTTCCCATTCTGTTGTTTTCCTCATTTCTTTGCATTGATCGCTGAGGATGGCTTTCTTATCTCTCCTGGCTATTCTTTGGAACTTACATTCAGATGCTTATATCTTTCCTTTTCTCCTTTGCTTTTCACTTCTCTTCTTTTCACAGCTATTTGTAAGGCCACCTCAGACAGCCATTTTGCTATTTTGCTTACTTTTCCATGGGGATGGTCTTGATCCCTGTCTCCTGTACAATGTCACAAACCTTCATCCATAGTTCATCAGGCACTCTATCAGATCTAGTCCCTTAAATCTATTTCTCACTTCCACTGCATAATCACAAGGGATTTGATTTAGGTCATACCTGAATGGTCTAGTGGTTTTCCCTACTTTCTTCAATTTAAGTCTGAATTTGGCAATAAGGAGTTCATGATCTGAGCCACAGTCAGCTCCCACTCTTGTTTTTCCTGACTGTATAGAGCTTCTCCATCTTTGGCTGCAAAGAATATAATCAATCTGATTTCGATGTTGACCATCTGGTGATGTCCATGTGTAGAGTCTTCTCTTGTGTTGTTGGAAGAGGGTGTGTGCTATGACCAGTGCATTCTCTTGGCAGAAATCTATTAGCCTTTGCCCTGCTTCATTCTGTACTCCAAAGCCAAATTTGCCTGTTACTCCAGGTGTTTCTTGACTTGCTACTTTTACATTCCAGTCCCCTATAATGAAAAGGACACCTTTTGGGGTGTTAGTTCTAAAAGGTCTTGTAGGTCTTCATAGAACCGTTCAACTTCAGCTTCTTCAGTGTTACTGGTTGGGGCATAGACTTGGATTACTGTGATATTGAATGGTTTGCCTTGGAAATGAACAGAGACCATTCTGTCATTTTTGAGATTGCATCAAAGTACTGCATTTTGGACTCTTTTGTTGACCATGATGGCTACTCCATTTCTTCTAAGGGATTCTTGCCCACAGTAGTAGATATAATGGTCATCTGAGTTAAATTCACCCATTCCAGTCCATTTTAGTTCGCTGATTCCTAGAATGTCGACGTTCACTCTTGCCATCTCCTGTTTAACCACTTCCAATTTGCCTTGATTCATGGACCTGACATTCCAGGTTCCTCTGCAATATTGCTCTTTATAGCATCAGACCTTGCTTCTATCACCAGTCACATCCACAACTGGGTATTGTTTTTGCTTTGGCTCCATCCCTTCATTCTTTCTGGAGTTATTTCTCTACTGATCTCCAGTAGCATATTGGGCACCTACCGACCTGGGGAGTTCCCCTTTCAGTATCCTATCATTTTGCCTTTTCATACCATTCATGGGGTTCCCAAGGCAAGAATACTGAAGTGGTTTGCCATTCCCTTTTCCAGTGGACCACATTCTGTCAGACCTCTCCACCATGACCCTCCCGTCTTGGGTGGCCCCACACAGAATGGCTTAATTTCATTGAGTTAGACAAGGCTGTTGTCTGTGTGATCAGATTGGCTAGTTTTCTGTGATTATGGTTTCAGTGTGTCTGCCCTCTGAAGCCCTCTCACAACACCTACCATCTCACATGCTAGTAAAGTAATGCTTAAAATTCTCCAAGCCAGGCTTCAGCAATACGTGAACCGTGAACTTCCTGATGTTCAAGCTGGTTTTAGAAAAGGCAGAGGAACAAGAGATCAAATTGCCAACATCCGCTGGATCATGGAAAAAGCAAGAGAGTTCCATAAAAAAACATCTATTTCTTCTTTATTGACTATACCAAAGCCTTTGACTGTGTGGATCACAATAAACTGTGGAAAATTCTGAAAGAGATGGGAATACCAGACCAACTGACCTGCCTCTTGAGAAACCTATATGCAGGTCAGGAAGCAACAGTTAGAACTGGACATGGAACAACAGACTGGTTCCAAATAGGAAAAGGCATACGTCAAGGCTGTATATTGTCACCCTGCTTATTTAACTTATATGCAGAGTACATCATGAGAAATGCTGGGCTGGAAGAAGCACAAGCTGGAAACAAGATTGCTGGGAGAAATATCAATAACCTCAGATATGCAGATGACACCACCCTTATGGCAGAAAGTGAAGAAGGACTAAAAAGCCTCTTGATGAAAGTGAAAGAGGAGAGTGAAAAAGTTGTCTTAAAGCTCAACATGCAGAAAATGAGATCATGGCATCTGGTCCCATCACTTCATGGGAAATAGATGGGGAAACAGTGGAAACAGTGTCAGACTATTTTTTTGGGCTCCGAAAGCACTGCAGATGGTGATTGCAGCCATGAAATTAAAAGATGCTTACTCCTTGGAAGGAAAGTTATGACCAACCTAGATAACACATCGAAAAGCAGAGATATTACTTTGTCAACAACAGTCCGTCTAGTCAAGGCTATGGTTTTTCCAGTGGTCATGTATGGATATGAGAGTTGGACTGTGAAGAAAGCTGAGCCCCAAAGAATTGATGCTTTTGAACTGTGGTGTTGGAGAAGACTCTTGAGCATCCCTTGGACTGCAAGGAGATCCAACCAGTCCATCCTAAAGGAGATCAGTCCTGGGTGTTCGTTGGAAGGACTGATGCTGAAGCTGAAACTCCAATACCTTGGTCACCTCATGCGAAGAGTTGACTCATTGGAAAAGACTCTGATGTTGGGAGGGATTGGGGGCAGGAGGAGAAGGGAACGACAGAGGATAAGATGGCTGGATGACATCACCAACTCGATGGACGAGTTTGAGTGAACTCCGGGAGTTGGTGATGGACAGGGAGGTCTGGCGTGCTGTGATTCATGGGGTCACAGAGTTGGACACAATTGAGGGACTGAATTGAACTGAAAACATAACAGTTCATCTTTTATTACCAGTAGTTCTCTTATATATAATCTTGTTTTATAGTAGAGTCTTTTTGGTTACCTATTTTAAATATAGAAGTGTGTACCTGTCAATCCAAAACCCCGTCTGGCCCTCCCCACCCCATCCCTGATAAGAATGAATTCATTCTCTAAATCTGTGAGTCTGTTCCTATTAAACAAATAACTTAATTTTTATCACAATATTTTTCTTGAAAAATTACACATTTTATGATAAAATACAGATTTTCCTTCCTTGGATTCCAGTACCACTAGTATTACCCTTCCTTTGCACTTGACACCCTTTCTATCAAACTAAATGTCTTCAGAATTTCTTTATAGACTATATTTCTGACATGCCCTCCCTGTTTGTTTGTTTTGATGTGATTGATGTTGATGTGGTTTCTTTTACCCAGAATGTTCTTTCAATTTGTTTACCTGCCAATCTTGAATTTATGAAGTTCAAGTGACAAAGCTCTTCTTTTAAGAAGCCTTCACTTAACCTCTCCAGCAGAATTAGTGGATTCTTGCTAAGAGTTCCGATAGCAATTTAAATGAAGTTTCCTGTGTATAATCATCTATCTAAAATACACTGTTTCTTTCAGTGCCTTCTAGTACTCATTTTATTTCTAAGACTCAATTAATAATTTTACTAAAATTCATTCAATCCTAGGTCATCCAAAAACCAAAGCCTTTTTAACTCATGGTGGAACCAATGGCATTTACGAGGCCATCTACCATGGGATCCCTATGGTGGGCATTCCTTTGTTTGCTGATCAACCTGATAACATCGCTCATATGAAGGCCAAGGGAGCAGCTGTCAGTTTGGACTTGGAAACAATGTCAACAAGAGATTTGCTTAATGCATTGAATGAAGTCATTAATAATCCTTCGTGAGTATATATATATATGTATATGTACATGTGTATACATATTACTATATACTATTTCTAGAGGTGTTCTCTTGGGAAGACATGGGAGGCAGGAAGGGGTTGTCACATAAAAACAGAGGAGTAAGACTTGCTCAATGTTTTGAAAACAGTCAACAATAGCCTATTGTGTCACCTTAAGTTTTTTCCATGGTTGTAGGGAAAAGGTTTGTCAAAGGCTCAAGGATGGTGGATAAATTTTGAAAGAACTTATTAGATTGTGAAGAATCCCTCAAAGGTAACAAGGATGAAGAGGAAGAATTGAGAACAAAGCTAAAGTAGGGAACCATGAATGCTATGAGGACTCATCTGCATACTTTCTTTCAGCATGTAAAATCCACAAATGTTTTAAATTCTTCTAAGACGGTTTAATTTTAGTAAATCACAGTGACATAATTCGTCTCAAATTCCCATTACATTAGGACTTTCCAGGTAGCTCAGAAAATAAAGAATCTGCTTGCAATGCAAGGTTTATATGAGACCTGGGTTCAATCCCTGAGTCAGGAAGATCCCCTGAAGAAGTAAATAGCAGCCCACTCCAATATTCTTGCCTGGAGAATTCCATGGACAGAGGAGCCTGGTGGGCTACAGTTGGTGGGGTCACACAGAGTCAGACATGACTGAACAACTAACACTTGCACTTTGCACTTCTGTATAGTCTTTCCCTATTGTATTACAAAAATATTTCTGAATCCCTGCCCTCTTCTCAAAAATACAGTGTTTCCACTGTGCTTTTTTACAGAACAGGCCTTCAATCTTTCCCAGCATCAGGGTCTTTAATGAGTCTGCCCTTCACATCAGGTGATCAAAGTATTGAAGCTTCAACTTCAGCATCAGTCCTTCCAGTGAATATTCAGGGTTGATGTCCTTTAAGATTGGCTGGCTTGATCTCCTTGCAGTCCAAGGGACTCTCAAGAGTCTCCTCAAGCACCACAATTCAAAAACATAAATTTTTTTGGCCTTCAGTCTTCTTTATGGTCCAACTCTCACATTTGTACATGACTACTGGGAAAACCATAGCTTTGACTACACAGACCTTTGTTGGCAAAGTGATATCTCTGCTTTTTAAAATGCTGTCTAAGTTTGTCATAGCTTCTCTTCCAAGGAGCAAACATCTTTTAATTCTGTGGTTGCAGTCACCATCCACAGTGAATTTGGAGCCCAAGGAAATAAAATCTGCTTTTTTAAAGTCACTGCTTTCAATTTCTCCCCTTCTATTTGACTTGAAGTGATGGATCTTAGTTTCTTGAATGCTGAGTTTTAAATCAGATTTTTCATTCTCTTTTACCCTCATCAAGAGGCTCTTTAGTTCCTCTTCTCTTTCTGCCCTTAGAGTGGTAACCTCATCTGCATATATGAAGTTGTTGATGTTTCTCCTGACAATCTTGATTCCAGCTTGTGATTCATCTAGTCTGTTAATTCACGTGATGTTCTCAGCATAGAAGTTAAGAAAGCAGGGTGACAATATAGAGCCTTGAGATACTCCTTTCCCAATTTTGAAGTAGTCCATTTTTCCATGTCTGGTTCTAACTATTTCTTCTTGACCTGCATACAGGTTTCTTAGGAGATAGGTAAGGTAGTCTGGTACTCCCATCTCTTTAAGAATTTTGCATATTTTCTTGTGATCCACACAGTCAAAGGCTTTAGCGTAGTCAATTAAGTAGAACTAGATGTTTTGGTGGAATTCACTTGCTTTCTCCATGATCAAGCAAATGTTGGCAATTTGATCTCTGTTTCCTCTATCTTTTCTAAACCCAGATTGTACATCTTGAAGTTTTGGTTCACATTGCTGAAGTCCAGCTTGAAAGATTTTGGTTATAACCTTGCTAATATATGAAATAAGCACACCTGTATGGTAGCTTGAACATTCTTTGGCATTGCTCTTCTTTGGAATTGGAAAGAAAACTGACTTTTTCTGTCCTGTGGCCACTGCTGAGTTTCCAAAATCTGTTGACATATTGAGTGCAGCACTTTAACAGCATCATCTTTTAGGATTTGAAATAGTTCAGCTGAAATTCTATTACCTCCACTAACTTTGTTCATAGTAATGCTTCCTAAGGCCCATTTGATTTCACACTCCAGGCTCCCTATAGCCTTTCCCTTATTCAGGGGATCTTCTCAACCCAGGGATCGAATCCAGGTCTCCCACTTTGCAGGCAGATTCTTTACCAGCTGAGCCACATGGGAAGCCCAAGAATACTGGAGTGGGTAGAATACTGGAGTGGGTAGCCTATCCTTTCTCCAGAGGATCTTCTTGACCCAGGAATCGAACCAGGGCAGACTCTTTACCAACTGAGCTATGAGGGAAGCCCAAGAATACCCCTAAGAATAAATGTATTATTCCTCCAGATAATCAGAAAAGATGCTATTCCTAACATTCCATTTGACAATGAAAAAAGCAGGCAATCAGAATTAAGATTCAAACCAAGGCACTTCACGTCCACACTTCTAAATATTACTCCACTAATATGATGTCAACATTAACTCCTGACCAGCACTGCCTGGACATGTCCCTGAATCTCATCATGGATAGGTCTCCTATTTCTGGATTATAATAGTATTTTAAAATCTATCCACCAGAATCTATTACCAACTCCTTCCTGGATAGCTTGAACTTTGAACACTCAAAATACGTATTTCCTTTCTCTCTTCTGGCCTTTGGGATTTAATTCATTCATTCTTTAAATTACAAATGCTTCTCTTTCCAATTTTCTCTTTTTTCATAGCTTGAAATCCTATGCATTTAATAAATTGTATTACATAAGCTGTGATGTCTAATCAACTCTGAGGGAAATAATCTGTATTTCTTCCACTCTATGAAGCATTCAATTTTACCATCTGTATGAAACTGTTACATACTTATCTTTTCTAGTTCATTCTATAAACTGATGTCTATTTGATTTTTCCTCAGATATAAAAAGAATGTGATGTGGTTATCAAGCATTCAACGTGATCAGCCTATGAAGCCCCTTGACCGAGCAGTCTTCTGGATTGAGTTTGTCATGCGCCACAAAGGAGCTAAGCACCTTCGGCCAGCTGCCCACGATCTCACCTGGTACCAGTACCACTCTCTGGATGTGATTGGGTTCCTGCTAGCATGTGTGGCAACTGCTGCGTTTGTCATCACAAAATGTTACCTATTTTGTTACCGAAAGTTTCTTAAAACAGGAAAGAAGAAGAGGGAGTAGCTGGATGTGAGGCCTGAAGCAAATATGCCCCATAGCTGGAACTCTTCTAGCTAATTCCAACAGGAAGGAGTTAAGGCTCCCATCCTCCTGTGACAAAATGGCTAGTCACAGTTTAGCACCTTAGATCAAAATTAGTTTTTAAGGGATTTTCTATGCTTAAGAGTAGAAATGTGTCATGTTAAATAAAAATAAAACTATATGACTATATATTGAAATTCATATTTTTATTTTATTCATTTTGATTTTAATTCAAATGTTATACAAAAAATTATTGAATATAACAATGTTTCACATATTGTGCACAGCAACAAGTTTATTCCTAGTATCCATGTTATTTTGTAGATATCCAGAATATTTTAATTTCATTTTGATGCAGAATTTTATAGTTTTATCTTGCTACAGAAACTGTACAATAATCAGAATTGTGTTGATTCACCTTTTTGTTTCATTTGTGAGACCAATAACACTTCTTCTTCTTGCTTTTTAACTGTGCATCCAGCTTCACCATTACTTCTTACCTAAAGCCATGATGTAACATTTGTCTTCATCCAGTTTAACTCATTTCCCAGTGGAATGTTTGTGGAATTATAAATATAGCCTCTGCTACCTGCTTCCTATTTAAAAAAAAAAAAAACAACTGAGATATTTGGGATAATCTTTGATATTTTGACTTAATTATTTTTTCCTCATCACCTTTAAAAATAATCACCTTATCTCTTTCGCATCGATATTCAGCCTTCAATAATGGATGTAGGTCTCAACTGTATATTAAGATAATATAATAAATGGTCTTATTGAATTTTCATTTTCTCAAAATGCACACGAATATATATGTATATAAACCTAGGCACATTATGACTGACATAATAACAATGAGCAGGATACAAAAATTACATAAATTTCATGGAAATTGATAAATCAAATGAAAGCAATCTTAAGACATTCCTGAAAACTGAACATCAGGAAAGCAGTGTACAATGAAAGTGGTCCAGCTGAGGAAAGCATACTTGTCTTATTGGTCAAGAGGATCACTGTCCATGTCATATGGCAAACATTTATCAACCTGAGGCATAATTTATTTCAAAAATAAAATAAAACACTGACACTGGGAGAATTATAAGAAAAATTTACCACTGAATTTTCCATGAAAGCTGCCTAAATAATTGACACATTTTTAAAGAAAAACAGAACTAATATGGTGCCATAGTAGATAGTATTGTTCAATCACACATATAGGTTTAAATAATTTTTCTCAAATCCATCCTGCAACACATGTAACAGAAAAAGGACTGGTAGTCCACTGTACAATGAGAACTACTACAAATCTCCAAAGAAAAGTCAACCAGCCCAATATGAATATGAATATATGAAGTATATGAACAGGAAATTCACAGAAGTTAACTGGCCAGTGACATATAAAAGGTGTCAATGGTCACTGATTCTTTATGAAGTGGAACTTAAGTCAATGAACTACTTTGCTATAGATGATTTGTAAAACAAATTGTATGGGAGGACTATTTTTCTGGAAGTATAATGTGGAAATACCTTTTTAAGAAAATTTAAACACAATGCTGATATTGCCACCTACATTAGAAATCTGCCATGCAGAAAGACTTGCACATGTTCATAACTATAATCTAAACATTCCCAGTAGCACTTATATGGCTCTCAGCTAAGGAACACACTCACCTACAACATAAGTATGGGATAGTAGGAGAGAAAATAGATTATGGGCAATGTTGGCAAATACTGCCATGTCACATTGCTAAATAAAAATCAAGTTTCAGAAATTATAAAAAATAAGCATGACTCTCTTCTTCCAAAATAAAATGAAATATATGTAAATTTGTATGCCACAGAAGAAATGATCTTAAAGAATACACCTAATTTCCAATGGTGAGAATTAAAATTTTTATTCTATATATTTCTTTATTATTTGACCTTTAACAATAATTTTTTCATTTATTAATTTTGTGGTTTAAAAAATAATTAGTGAAAAAAATTAATTGATTCCATATATTAAATTCTAAGATGTTCATACGATGTAATCAATGTATTAGTTTCATTCAGAACATTTGACTGGAAAAACCTGACATACTACCCAATATATCAAATGATAGACTTTTTTAGGATATTTACTTTATGTTTCAAATATTATAAGTAAATATATTACAACATATATTTACAATAGCTTCAATATTTAAATAGCTTCAAAAATTAAATCACAAAATTTTAATGACTTTACTGTGGTTTTAATATCAATAGTTAATGAATTTTACAAGAGCTTGAGGACCTCTATTGGCTTATTTCAAATATCTGTAGTCCTTTTGAGACATGACAAGTATTTTGACAGCTTTCCCACCAAGTCAGAGAAGGCAATGGCACCCCACTCCAGTACTCTTGCCTGGAAAATCCCGTGGATGGAGGAGCCTGGTAGGCTGCAGTCCATGCGGTCTTGAAGAGTCAGACATGACTGAGTGACTTCACTTTCACTTTTTGCTTTCATACATTGGAGAAGGAAATGGCAACCTACTCCAGTGTTCTTACCTGGAGAATTCCAGAGAGGGTGGAGCCTGGTGGGCTGCTGTCTATGGGGTTGCACAGAGTTGGACACGACTGAAACAACTTAGCAGCAGCAGCAGCCCACCAAGTAATTTCCTCTTTTGAAGTTTAGTAAGTCTTGCTGCCATCTCAAAAATGTTTTGGCTTCACCTTCAAGGCTCAGTTAGAAAATTCAACACATTCTGTATCTGTATTTCTTCTGTGTGTGTATCACTCCATCATCTCTCTATCTCTCTACTCACTATGGAGCCCTGTACTATATGGAAAGTCTCTGTGATTAAAGACCATTTGTAGACATATGGTTTTCCCAGTGGTCACATATGGTTGTGAGAGCTGGACCATCAAGAAGGCAGTACTTTGAATTGTGGTGCTGGAGAGGACTCCTGAGGGCACCTTGGACAGCAAGGACATCAAATCAGTTAATCTTAAGAGAAACCAACACTGAATACTCATTTGAAGGACTGATGCTGAAGTTGAAGCTCCAGAATTTTGGTCATCTAATGTGACTTATTGGAAAAGTCCCTGATGCTAGTAAAGATTGAGGGCAGAAAGAGAAGACAGCATCAGAGGATGAGAAGGCTGGATGGTATCACCAATGCAATGGACATGAACTTGGACAAACTTTGGGAGACAGTGAGGGATAGGGAGGCCTGGCATGCTGAAGTCCATGGGGTCACAAAGAGTCAGATATGACTGAGTGACTAAACAACAAAATAGATATGCATAAAAGCTCAACATTCAGAAAACTAAGATCATGGCATCTGGTCCCATCACTTCATCACAAATAGATGGGAAAACAGTGGAAACAGTGGCTGACTTTATTTTTCTGGGCTCCAAAATCACTGTAGATGGTGATTGCATCCATGAAATTAAAAGATGCTTGCTCCTTGAAAGGAAAGTTATGACCAACCTAGACAGCATATTGAAAAGCAGAGACATTACTTTGCCAACAAAGGTCTGTCTAGTCAAGGCTATGGTTTTTCCAGTAGTCATGTATGGATGTGAGAGTTGGACTATAAAGAAAGCTGAGCGCCAAAGAATTGATGCTTTTGAACTGTGGTTGGAGAAGACCCTTGAAAATCTCTTAGACTGCAAGGAAATCCAACCAGTCCATCCTAAAGGAGATGAGTCCTGGGTGTTCATTGGAGGGACTGATGTTGAAGCTGAAACTCCAATACTTTGGCCACCTCATGCAGAGAGCTGACTTATTTGAAAAGACCCTAATGCTGGGAAAGATTGAGGGCGGAAGGAGAAGGGGACGACAGAGAAATGAGATGGTTGGATGGCATCACCGACACAATGTACATGGGTTTGGGTGGACTCTGGGAGTTGGTGATGGACAGGGAAGCCTAGTGAACTGAACTGAACTGAACAATTCCTCCTAGTTCCAGCCCCCCAGCAGTTTGAGTCTTCATAAACCAATCACCAGGTATGTTCAGATGATTACAACCCCAGCCACCACAAAACAGTAACTGCCTGAGAAACTTCCTATAAGAACCACTTAGCTGATCCCAGCAACACCCAGAACTATGAGTTCTAAGTCCTTTCATTTAAGGGCAGTTTTTGTGCACTAATATATAACTGAACAATAATTATACTTCTGTAATAATCAATAACCTCAGATATGCAAATGACACCACCCTTATGGTAGAAAGTGAAGAGGAACTAAAAAGCCTCTTGATGAAGGCCTCATGCGAAGAGTTGACTCATTGGAAAAGACTTTGATGCTGGGAGGGATTGGGGGCAGGAGGAAAAGGGGACGCCAGAGGATGAGATGGCTGGACGGCATCACTGACTCAATGGATGTGAGTCTGAGTGAACTCCAAGAGTTGGTGATGGACAGGGAGGCCTGGTGTGCTGCGATTCATGGGGTCACAAAGAGTCAGACACGACTGAGCAACTGAACTGAACTGAACTGAATAATATTACAATTATGACATATCTTAATGGGAAACTTAATATTTCATTTTTAAGGTAACTATAACACAGAAAGGGGAGCCACCATACCATACTGTTTAAGAGACTGCAGTTTAAACAGAGTATATCCATAAGTCACCATGAAACAACCACAGAGTTACATGGATTTGGACCAGATGCTCAACCTCCCTATGCCTCTTCTGCCTCATCAATGGAATGCAGATAAAGTAACAGTATAACCTACTTCATAGGTTGTTAAAAGTCTAAATATATTAATATTGTAAATTTTATACAGCATACAAATATATACAAAAAATATATACAACTGAATAGTTGCTGTATATAGTAAAATGTAATTTGCATTGACTATTCCCTGGTGGCTCAGATGGAAAAGAATCCGTCTGCAATGCAGGAGACCTAGAATCTATCCTTGGGTTGGGAACATCCCCTGGAGGAAGGCATGGCAACCCACTCCAGTATTCTTGCCTGGAGAATCCCCACGGACAGAGGAGCCTGGTGGGCTACAGTCCATTGGGTTGCAAAGAGTTGGACACGACTGAACAATTAAGCACATTCTCATTTAAATACATAGAAAATTTCCACAATGACTTTAGTCTTCACATTGACCTAATATATTTTAATGTAACATGTAAATAACAATAAGATCAAATCAGTCAATCCTAAAGGAAATCAACCTTGAATATTCATTGGAATGATTGATGCTGAGCTAAAGCTTCAATACTTTGGCCACCTGATGCAAAGAGCTGACTCACTGGAAAAAACCCTGATGCTGGGAAAGATTGAAGGCAAAAGGAAAAGGGGGGGAGGGGTAGAAGATGAGATGGTTGGATAGCATCACCAACTTAGTGGACATGAATTTGAGTAAACTCTGAGAAATAGTAAAGGACAGGGAAGCCTGGCATGCTGCAGTCCATGAGGTTGCAAAGAGTCAGACATGACTTAGTGACTGAACAACAACAAAAACAAAATGATAATTTCCTGAGAAATATGTAGGAATTAAACTTATGGTTTGGAATCTGACAAGATGATGGTGTATAAGGATCTCAAACCCCTTCTCCCTGCAAACACATCAAAAATACATCTTCATGTGTAACAATTCAGAGAAAACTAACTGGAAACTGGCAAAACTCCTATAAAAATATAGCTGCAGGAAACATTTCCTTGTGATCAAGTGCTTAGTCATTTGGTCATGTCTTACTGTTTGTGACCCCATGGATTGTAGGCCCGCCATGCTCCTCTGTCGATGCGAATTCTCCAAGCAACAATACTGGAGTGGGTTGCCATCCCCTCCTCCAGGAGATGTTCCGAACTCAGGGATTGAATCCAGGTCTCCTGCACTGCAGGTGGATTCTTTATCATCTCAGTCACCAGGGAAGTCCCAAAATACTGGAGTGGGTAGCTGATCCCTATTCCAGGGGAACTTCCTGACCCAGGAATCAAACAGGGGTCTCCTGCATTCCAGACAGATTCTTTACCAGCTGAGTTACCCAGGAAGCCTTGTAATCGAGTAGGACAGAAAAAAAGGCATAGAACTGGAACCTCAGCCCCTGAGAGAGATCTGAATAAAAAGAGAACTCCCTCACAGGTGGACCCTCATCCTGGAGAGCTATCAAGCAGAACTGCTGATCAGACAGCCCATCCTGGGGTCCAATATGGCTGCTGGGAAACCACTGAAACAAACATCAGGGTTGCAAATGCCTAGGTGCTGCTCTCAAAAAGTGCAGAAGTGGCTGGCTTATTAACAGACAGTAAGGAGAAGCTCCACACCAGCAGCTGTCACTTTGCCATTCTCCTGAATCCAAGCAGCACAAACATCCCAGGCCTGTTCATTTCACATATCAGCTGGGAAAAGACTCAGACTGACTATACAGAGAAATCTGGGGGTTTTGGGTATGGTCCAGGTGGGAAGTCATGTCAATACTGGCACTTATTAGGCAGTGTTTCAAGAGTCACCACTACCAGCATACCATGGTCCATCTACCAAAGACTGTGGCCCCACCTACTTCATATCATAGCCTTGCATTACGTCTGGGACAACCACAATAAAGGAAGTAACACGAATTGAACTCAAGTTGCATGTAAGCAGAGCCACAGATGCCTACACAGGTTGTATATAGGACATCTGTGAGCACACGGACCTCATTGCTTCAGCACTCCCCACCCTTAGGGCAAGGAACACAATGATAGCTTATGGTGAATGATGTAGGATTCATGATATCCGAAGAAGGTTTAGCTTTGGGATCAGGGACCAAGCTTGATCACTCAAGAGCTTTTGTGTAGCAGAGTTTTATTAAAGTGAAAAAGGACAGAGAAAGCTTCTGACATTGATATCAGAAGGGGGACAGAGAGCACCCCCCTTGCTAATCTTAGCAAGGGAGCTATATACTTTTTCAACTGGTTATTACAGTAAATATCTTCAAAGTTAAAAAAAAAAAAGTCGTGGCCAACTAGAAGAATGGTCAATCTGCTTCTTTTCAAGTCTTTCTAATTTCTGTAAATGATATTATTACTCTTCCAATTACAATCTTTGCTGCATCATTTAAAAAAAAAATACAGTAAATCAAAAGAATGTCTCAAGGTTGTAAAATTCTTACCAGACCCACTCTCACTATTTACTGATGCTGGGAAAGATTGAAGGCAAGAGGAGAAGGGGATAATAGAGAATGAGATGGTTGGATGGCATTACCCACTTGATGGACATAAGTTTGAACAAGCTCTGGGAGTTGGTGATGGACAGGGAGGCGTGGGGTGCTGTAGTCCATGTGGTCAGAAAGAGTTGGACATGACTGAGTGACTGAACTGAGTCTGACCCCAGGGCTTCTACTCCAAAAAAGCAAAGATCAGACCCTACCTCTGACAGGGCAGTGAAAGCCCTGTTCAGTTCAGTTCAGAAAGCCATGTAGCAGAGAGGAAGTCCTGCCTCCCAACCTGCACAGTCTTTAGACACTCTGACCACAACAGCATCCCCTATCAAGGTGATAATGCCCAGTGCACACTGATAAAACTTGTGACTGACATTCATTTCTAAACCACTGCTCACAACAAAAACACACTGGAAACAGGCAGTCTATACCAGGACACTCCCACATAAAAATGCCATTTCATGACCATGATAAGACTATTTCTCCTAAATTCATGGAGACAAAAAAGTTCAGTGAAATAGAAAGCTAGAGAAAATATTCCCTAATAGAAGAGCAAGAGACATCCCCTGAAAGAATAAAGAAAGAAACACAGACACCTGTCTATCAGACACTGAGTTCAAAAAGGCGGTAATAAATATACTAACTGAATTAAGAAAAATTATAGACATAAACACAGATCACTGTAACAAGGAATTAAACATTTTAAAGTTCAACTGATCAAAAAGGAACGATTTCTGAGACAAAGAACAATCCAGAAGCAATGAATAGTTGACTAAATGACACAGAAAAATGAATAAGTGATCTGGAAGACAGAATAATGGAAATGACTTAATCAGAACAGCAAACAGAAAAAGAAATTTTTGAAAAATGAAGGCAAATAGGAGACCCAGGGGATGATATAAAACATGCCAATTTATGCATTATAAAGGTTGTAGAAGAAGAATAGATAGAGAAATGGATCAAAAATGTATTTGAAAAATTATGGATGGAAACTTTCCAAACCTAGAAAAGGAAACAGATTTCCAGGCACAGGAAACACAAAGGGTAAAAAACAAAATAAACCCAAATAGACACAAAAAAACATATAATTAATATGCAAAAGTTAACGATAAAGACAGAATTTAAGGAAGCAAGAAAAAAAATATATTTTCAAAAGAACCCTCATAAGTCTATCAGCTGATTTCTTGGAACAAATTTTGCAAGCCATACAGAGAGTGCTACTATAGACAAAGTCCTGAATGGGAAAACCCTGAAACCTAGGATACTCTGACCAGCAAGATTATCATTTGGAAAAGAAGGAAAGAAAAGAATTTCTCAGACATGCAAAAACTAGAAATATATGAAGCATCTTTTAAATCACAATGGTATGAAACTAGAAATCCCCTACAAAAAAGAAAAAGATGGAAAGAATTAACACATTAACACTATTCAACATGCTTATAAAGAAAACAATGGGTCAACAGTGAAATCAAAGAATAAATGAGAAAACAAAAATTGTTTTGTATGGCAAAACCAAGACAATATTGTAAAGTAATTAACCTCCAATTAAAGTAAATAAATTTATATTAAAAAAACTTTTAGTCAGTTTGAATATGGAACACTGAAAAGAAATATGACCTTTGAAAAATATATTTTATGTCATGAATACTTGTGAATTCTTACAATTTAGCACATTTTAATCTACTGGTTAGTCAACAATAATAATTTAAAAAAAAGAAAACACCACAAGCAATTGAAAATGAAAACACAGTTCTACAAAATCTATGGGATGTAGCAAAAACAATTTTAAGAAGGAAGGTCATAATGATGCAAGCCTTCCTCAAGAAACAAGAAAGATTTCAAATGTAACCTACCTTACAAAACAATTAGAGAAAAGAAAAAAAAAGAACAAAGAAAGACCAAATTTAGCAGAAAAAAAGAAAATACAAGGGGTTAACATCCCAAATATACAAACAGCTCATACAACTCAATATCAAAAAGCAAAGAACCTAATCAAAAAATGGGCAGAACACCCAAAGAAAAGATCTTCTTTTCCAAAGAGGACATACGGATGTCTAACCAACACATGACAAGATGTTCAACATTGAATTATCAGAGAAATGGAAATCAAAACCACAATGAGGTGTCACTTCACACTGCTTAGAACGACTAACATCAAAAAGTCTATAAATAATAAATGCTGAAGAAGATGTGGAGAAAGGGAACTTTCATATACTATTGCTGGAAATATAAATTGAAGTAACCATTATGGTAAACAGTATAGAGGTTCCTTAAAAAGTAATAATAGAATTACCACAATATCTAGAAATTCCATGCCTAGGTATATATCCAAAAAAATAGAAAACTGTAATTCAAAATGATACATCCACCCTGATATTCATAGCAGTACAATAGCCAAAACACAGAAGTCACTTAAGTGCCCAGCAACAGATGACTGTCTTAGAAAGATGTGGGATATGTGTACAGTGAAATATTAGTCATAAGCAAGAATGAAATAATGTTATTTGTGGCAATATGGATGGGCCTAGAGAATATTGTGCTAAGTGATATAAATCAGTCAGAGAGAGACACATACTGTAAGATATAAATTATACATTGAATCTAAAAATTAACACAAATTGAATCTATATACAAAGTAGAAACAGACTTACAGACATAGATAATAAATTTATGGTTACCTGGGAAAGGGGGAAGGACAAATTAAGAATACAGTATAACCAAAACAAACTACATAAAAGAAACAAGTATCTACCGAATAGCAAGGAGAATTATGGGCTTCCCTGATAGCTCAGCTGGTAAAAAAATCCACCTGCAATGCAGGAGACCCTGGTTTAATCCCTGGGTTGGGAAGATCCCCTGAAGAAGAGAACGGCTCCCCACTCCAGTATTCAAGCCTGAAGAATTCCATGGACCGTGTAGTCCACGGGGTCACAAAGAGTCAGACACGACTGAGCGACTTTCACTCACTTACAAGGGGAATTGTACCAAATATCTAATAATAAACTATAATGAAATATAATCTATAAAAATACTGAATCGTTTTACTGAACATGTGAAACTAACAAAAAATTATAAATCAACTAACATAAATAAGCAAGCAAATATATATATGTACAAATTAAGGGCTGCAAAACCATGGCCTCTGACCTAACTCTTGGTAGCCATTTGTGTTTTTCCATTGAGTTAAAATTCATGTTACAGGAAATTCACGTTTTTAACTGTAATAAACTGTATAATTCTGTGTTAAGTTAATGAATGTACAATGATGTGCAACTGTCACCTGTATCTGGATCCAGAGTATTTAAACTCTATAGCCTTTAGATAGTTATTTCCCGTTCACCCACTCCCAGGCCCTAGCAAGTAAGCCTTGTGCTTTCATCACTGTGCAGCATTTAAGTAATACCAGAAAACAAACAAAAGAAATGCAAGACTAAAACTTTAACCAGGCTTCTTTCTGTACTTTTCACGTATTTTCTTGGTTCCTAAATTAAAATTATCTGATGAATTAAAATTTACTATTAATTCCTTGATTGTTCTTTTATTGAATGTATACAAGAACACAGAATGTGTCAAAGCGTTAGAATATAGAGAAACTTTTCAAGAACACTTTGAACCTCCCAATTTCTGAATGGCAGTATGGCATGTTCCACAGACTAGCTCCCACATGAAACAAGCATCACAAGTGAAAAATATTTTTAAGACAACTATTTAAAGTGTCTTTTAAAGAAATTATCCTAAAGACATACAGCAAATAAAGATACATTTGTTCCAGAAATACACTAACAGCAAAATGAGTGATAGCCTGTGGCATTTGAACCTCAACTTACTCCCTCTCTCACCCTCTCTACTCAGAGTGAGAGACTCTATTCCAGGTAGATTCAGAAAGAGCACGGAGTTCTCACTCCCCACAGCTCCCTTTTGAGTGCCGTGGTATCTTCTTGGAAGGGTCAAGCTGCTTGACTTTCTATATCTCTCTCACACACACAGTTATGTGTTACAGAGGCAAAGTTCAGACAAATGTTGCTGAGAGGGATCTCCCTTATTCCCTGAGCCCCAGTGATAGGAAGAAGCTCCATTAATGCACAACATATTGAGAATACCAAATTCCAAATACTCATTTCCCCAGGTCATTCAAAGGATGGAGTTTCCATGAGGAAACAGGCAAACTAAAAAGAGAGGCCATGGTCTGACTGCTAAAGTGGGGATGCCACTCGGAAAGAAGCATGCCACTATTATTCCCCAGCTCTGGAAGCCAAGGTTCAGAGAATTTGACCAGATGGAGACTCAGGACATAAACACAGAGCTCTAAGCTATTCCATAAGAAACTCACTTTATTTCAAAATTTCTGTGGGAAGTTCAAATCTAAGAACGCCAACAAACTATGAAAGATAATTTGGTAAGCAATTAAAAGAAATCTGGTTGTCTCATAATAGATACAGGTCAAACCATTGACAAACAAGTTTATCAAGGATACAGCTATTGAAGAGCCTTCCTGAGGTAAAAATCCACCTGAGATGCTGATTTCAAAGAGTATGCCCACAAAAGAGCCTAAACTTTCTGGGATCAGATTCTGAGGCAATTTATGCTCCCAATATATTATCAGAAAATATTACTCATCACCCAGCAATCAGTGAAAGCTAAAAGTAAGAAAAGAGGCAGTTAAAATGAGCACCCTACTAAAATCACTGCTGCCCAGTAATGTGAATATCCCCGAGGCTGCACCCTCCAAGAAACCATGTCAGAGCCTTAACACAGTAGGGGAAAAAGACTTCACTAAAATAGTCCATGTAGTCACTAAACAAATACCAGTAACAATACATGGAGCTGGAAAGGGCCAGTATCCAGAGTAGCTACACTCTATTGTCTAAACGCAAAGTTTAACAATAACTTCACAACATATATATAAAAAAGTATGAATATGTGACCTATATGGAGAAAAAAACAGGCAAAAGAAACTGCCTGTTAGAGGTACTAATGGTTGGCTTTAACAGGAAAAACTTCAAAATTAGCTAATCTCAATGGGCTCAATGACCCAAAGGAAACCACCAAAAAAGACAAAACACTGAAATATATAAAATAAGAAGCTAAAATAAAAAATATAAATGATCATAAGAAACTATTGGAAATAGTATTATTCCTACAATGTGGAGAATTTAGAAGAAATGGATACATTCTTGAAAGTATACAACCTACCCTCAGGAAACTATGCTTAAAGAAGAAACATATAATAAAAATGTCCCACCTAATAGAGTCTATAAATAATAGATAGAAACCATATTTTATGAAGTAACAAATGAAAATTTTGAAGTAGAAAATTGAAATATCTGAAACAAAAAATTCACTAAGGTGGGAGGTATTTAACAAGTAGATTTGAAGAACTGATGAAAAAGCCAGAAAACTTAAGATAGATCAACAATATAATCCAAAGAACAGAGAGAAAAAAAGAGTAAAGAAAAATAAACAGAGGGGTAGATAATTGTGGAACATAATTAAGCACAATACATACACAAGGGGTTGACCCTGTGACTCGGTAGGAAAAAATCTGCCTGTAATGCAGGACATACAAAAGAAGCCATAGGTTCAGTCTCTGGAAGGCCCCCTGGAGAAGGAAATGGCAACCAACTCCAGTATTCTTGCCTGGAACATCCCATGGACAGAGGAGCCTGACATGACTCAGTGACTAATACAACAACAATAACACTCAAAAAGGGGAGTGCCAGAAGAAAAATGTAAAGTAAAATCTTCAAAAAATAATGCCTGAAAACATCCCAATTATGATGAAAACTATTAATCTACACACTGCATTTGCTCAACCAATTTCAAGTAGGATAAACACAGGAGAGCCATATAAAGACATTAGTGAAATGTTGAAAGCTAAGGACAGAAAATCTTGAAGCATTGAGAAAAATTATTCATCCATAAAAGCAAACTCCAAAAAGATACTACTTATTTTTCATCAGAAACAATGGATGCTCTATGGCAATGGGATGTCATGTTCAAAGTGCTCAAAGTCAAAACTGTCAGCCAAAAATTCTGTCAAACAAAGCTATCTTTCAAAACTGAGGGCAAAATACATACATTTCTCTATACCCCACCCCAGAAAGAATTCTTTGCTATGAATTCTGACATACAGGAAAAGCCAAAGAGAGGTTTTCAGAGGTTTTCAGGTTTTCAAGAAAATAAACCCAGACTACAATTCTAATCACCATAATCAACCAAAGAGCACTGGTGAAGATAACTAAAGAATTATACAAGACAATACAAACACACTGTGGTTCTGGAGAAGACTCTTGAGAGTCCCTTGGACTGCATGGAGATCAAACCGGTCAATCCTGAAGGAAATCAATCCTGAATAGTCATTGGAAGGACTGATGCTAAAGCTGAACCTCCAGTACTTTGGCTACCTGACTGAAGAGCTGAATCATCGGAAAAGACCCTGATGCTGGGAAAGATTGAAGGCAGAAGGAGAAGGGGACGACAGAGGAAGAGATGGCATCACTGGCTCAATGGACATGAATATGAGCAAACTCTCAGAGATAGTGAAGGACAGGGAAGCCTGGCATGACACAGTCCATCTGGTCACAAAGAGTCGGATATGACTGAGTGACTGAACAACAGCAAACACACATTTCTTCTCCTTTCTTCCCTTAACAAATATAAAATGCAAGCATGCAAATCAAGCATATAGTTATATTGTTAAGCACATTACAATGTAGTTAATATATTAATATTAGATGGGGAGCTGTTGCTGCAGTGGTACAGCATGATAGATTAAAGCTGTGGCTTAGGATACAGAGAGGCTATGTCGACCAGCAGCAGCTCAGCCTAGGTATGTCCAGTCAAAGTCATGATTAAGAATACAGAGTGCTGTACTAAGTTGTTTCTGTCATGTACAACTATGTGTGACCCCATGGACTGTAGCCTACCAGGCTCTTCTGTCCATGGGGCTCTCCAGGCAAGAATACTGGAGTGGGTTGTCGTGGACTTCCCCAGGGCATCTTCCAGACTCAGGGATAGAACCTGAGTTTCTTATATATAATCTGCATTGACAGATGGGTTCTTTACCACTAGCACTACCCAGGAACCCTCAGGAATACAGAGTGATGGCCAAGGAAACAGCAGAGTGGCCCTAGTTATGGCAAAAAAAAGCACTGACTTAGAACCTGGGGCCAGAACACAGAGCAGCAGCTCCAGTCTCATAGATGGCAAGGCACTGTAACATCTCAACCAAGGAAAGCAGGGTACAGGAGTGATGGGGCCCCAAGCTCAGGTTTCACCACAGTGACATTTCCAGCTTCAGGAAAGACACAGCATCAGGAACTCTTGGCAGTTCTGTCAAATGAAATCAGCGCTGGTGAAGACTATGGAAGTCCTCAGTAACAAAGGCTGCAGATGCTTACAGAGGTGATGCTCTTTGGAATTCTCCTGCTCTCTTTGTCTCCATGGGGAAGATCCTGATGGAGGGATCCTTAATGCTGCCAAGCTGGTCTGAACTGAAGGATGTTGCTATGTATGTAAAATCATTCCCATGGTTTTTTACATGGACATCTTCAGTTTTTGCTTTGCCCTCTTCAGGGTTTCTACTCCTTCATCATTATAATAGAACTTTCCCCAAATAATTTACATTGGTTTGTACTTGTTCATTTATTATTTTTGTTGTTTTTGTGAGGGATACAAGTGTTGGGACCTCCTAGCCCTCCATCTTGAAGATGTCACCTTATTTCAAATTCTGTGTCAAGGAGACTGCAGACAAAAGTGCCTCTCATTCCTACTGTTTCTACACGAGTCTTATCTCTTACATAACATAGTGAATTTGTTGTACAAGATCCTTGACTTTTAGATGAGTAATAGCACTGGCAAAACATTAAACACACTCATCTGGAAGTGTTCTACACTTTGCCCTTTTGCTGCTCTCCACACCTGCTGACCGTTCATATCATGTATTTACTTGAAATGGAGGAGTTGTAATTTAACTTCCAGACTGATTTCTCTTTGGCTATGAGCTTGAGCTGCCAGACACAGTTATTTTAAAGAAGTACTGCATATGAACATGATGGCTGTGAAACGGCTCTTGCTTCTGCTGCTGCTACAGCTGACTTGTTACTTTAGCTCTGGGAGTTGTGGAAAGGTGCTGGTGTGGCCAGTAGAATATAGTCACTGGATGAATATGAAGATAATTCTGGATGAACTTGTCATGAGGGGTCATGAGGTGACTGTTTTGACATCTTCAGCTTCCATTTTGATTGATCCCAACAAACCATCTGCCATCAAATTTGAGAATTTCTCAGTATCTTTAACTAAAGATGATTTTGAGGATGCTTTGAAGAATTTTGTCGGGAACTGGACAGACCTGACAAATTCATTTTGGACATTTCCTTTGTTACTGCAAAGCTTATTTGATGAATATTCTGATCTTACTCTAAAGATCTGTAAAGAACTTATTTCAAACAAGAAACTTATGACAAAACTACATGAATCAAGGTTTGATGTTGTCCTTGCAGATACCGTTGGACCCTGTGGAGAGCTGCTGGCTGAGATATTTAAAGTACCTTTAGTGTACAGTGTCCGCTTCACTCCCGGTTATTCAATTGAAAGGAAGAGTGGGAAACTCCCATACTCACCATCCTACGTACCTGTTATATTGTCTGAATTAAGTGATCACATGACATTCATGGAGAGGGTCAAAAATATGATATATGTACTTTATTTTGACTTTTACTTCCAGATGTTAAATGAGAAGAAGTGGGACCAGTTTTACAGTGAAGTACTAGGTAAGTCAGGTTTTTAGTTGATGGCATAAAGTCCTAATTTTCCTTGGAATAAAAGTTTGTATAAAGTCACAGAAATTTGTCTATTATAAGTAAAATGATGAAAAGAAAATATAAAATGTTCCATCAATCTCATAAAATGTATAGAAACATTACATGATAGGGTAAGATATAATCCTGTGGTCCATTACTAGTACAGGACACTCCAGAAAGTCATAAACCACAGATTGAAACACTTAGGACTTCTCTAAACAATTGTATATCCATCTTACTAAACTTTTTTAACTTGAAAAAAGTCACTAGAAAACTCATAAAATGTCTTAATAAATGAAGACATGTAGATTGAAGAGTTACACACATATTTGTAACACAAGCTTCCAGGTAGCATTAATTTTTTTTTTATTTATATAGTTCAGTTTTCAGACATTTTATGTTTAATATATATTATACACACACATATATATTTGCTTTATCAAAGAATAGAAACATTCAAACATCTTTGGCTACATCATTCCCCCAATCTCTTTTATAAAACTTACCTAATATATATATATATATATATATGGCAATATTCTCATTTGATCTGAGTCTTGTTTGTTTGTTTTTTTTTTCCTTCCTTCCAGGGAGACCAACTACATTATTAGAGACAATGGGAAAAGCTGAATTTTGGCTCTTTCGATCCTACTGGGATTTTGAATATCCTTGCCCACTACTACCAAATGTTGAATTTATTGGAGGCCTCCACTGCAAACCTGCCAAACCTCTGCCTAAGGTCACCTACTCTTCTCTGTTGTGCTTCTTTAACTTTGCATTTTCAGTAGGAATAATTTTGCATTCTTTATTTATAATGTTTAATTACAGTGAGAGTGATGTAGGAAACTAAAGTGACTTCCAATTAGAAACTCATATTCCACACCAACACAAGTATCTGAATTTCGTTAACATTACAGAATAAAAGAGGGATACCTGGGAGATTTTGAGAATATGTCAGTTAAATTATGATTTCATCATTTAATGCATAATAAAGCATCAGACACTCATTAAAAATAATTATAAAGTGACTAGCATATTCCAAAAGTAAGTGATAATATGCAGAGAAATGGTAGAGACCCAGTTTCTGCCACTTGATGCTCTACCTGGAAAAACAGAATACAGACAAGTAATAAAACTTGTGTATTAATTTTTACAATATGGAAAGACCACAATGATAAGGAAACATCTAACAGCAATCACAGAAATATCTCTGAGTCATTAATAATTAAGGTGAGATCCAAAGGATATTCAGGAATAATTGAAGGTATAAGGGCAGAAGTGGATACAAAAGGAAAGCAGGTTGAGTAGTAATAATAGTGGCCAAGAAGTCCAAGTTTCATCAAAAGAGGAAGAGGCTCAGTAAAGAGTCAGATGATGCTGAAGAGGTAAGTTGGAGACAGAGAATTATGAGGAGTTTGAAGCATCTAGTAAAGGTGTTAGGTAGAACTTTAAAAGGGTCAAGGGAGAGATTTGATCACATTAAAAAAAAAAAACAACCTATATAGGATATAGTCACTGGGTTGGATTGTAAAGGGGGAAGAGTAGAAAGGGACACCATTTAGCAAGTTGCTATGAAATACAGGAAACAAGGACGGAAAAGATATGACCACACTAAATCATGATAATAGTACCAACCTCATATTGTTCTTGTGGGGAAAAAAACTGTACATATGAAGCATCCAAAATGTCCCTGACACAAACTCAGTGGCCTAGAAGAAATATTAAGTATTGTTTTTTTGCTGCTATTACATACTATCAATAACACAATGTGTGCCAGCCACCTGGATTTAATTCCTAATTGAATCAAGACTGGTTTCCTAACACATCAAGATTATGCTCTCCAGTAAATTCCTAGAAAGCAGATATCCCATGAAGTGATTTAAAAATAAATTTTTAATTTTTTTTAGAAAAAAATTAAGTTAATAAAAGTAATTTAATAAAATTTAAATAAAATATAATTTAATAACAAGTTAAGATTTTAATATTAAGAATTTCTTAAGGTTTCAGTAATTAAATGAGCAAGATGAAAAGCTAGAATTATTTTCTGTTCACCTGTGCTCTAGACAAAATGAAAATTATTCTTTGACAACATAAATGTATGCCCTAACAATTTTTGCAGTCAAATACAACATTTCCTTGCCTTCACATCAGCTTTTAAACCAGTCCTCATTTGAAATCCCAGGGTTTTATAGCTTACAGCATAAAAGGAATAACTTCGTCTATTAGGCCAAGTGTTTTCTGCTTACCCTGACCTTATACAAAAACCTCAGCAAAGCTCTCTTAAGGAGTGTAGGTCTCAACATCATAGCTGCCTGACAGAATGAACACAGAGAAAATGCACACTGCCTATATAGGAATCATAAATTCTGCAGATTATGATAAAGACCAAATAATTTGTGCCACTTGAATCTGAAAACTGTCCAATTATAAAATTTCTTCAGTTCATAGGGCTCTATTTCTAATGAAGGAAAGCAAGAATATAATTTGTTATAAATTAAAATGATTAGTTTTTAATGTAGCTAAAACTTAAATAGGAAGCAAATAATCTTCAGCAAACTATTTTGTGATCTCTTAAGAGATTCTTTAGTCTACTCATTATTGGTGGAAAAATTAAACTGATATCTTTTTCAAAGGGAAAACTCTTTGGATTGCAAATTGTTTGAGTTATCTATGGTAATTTTCATAGTGTCTAAAGGCTGAAATAAGATTAGTGACAGTTCTTCACTGCCTAACCATGTATTTTGAAAGATTTCACCATTCTCATTTCAGGAACATGATAGTGTTAGTAAGAAGGGAGGTTAGAAGGAAAGGGAGAATGACAAGGAAAGATGAACAGTAGGATAATGATAATAATCAGTAAATGTAGCTGTTGCTATTAAGTTGTAAAGCAAGATTTGAATCCAAGTCAATTATTGTGAGGATTTCATCATATAGAAAATTATTCCTTCAAACAATAACTTTTCTATTAATTATTAGGTTCTCAGAAATTTTCATTACCTTTGAAAGAATTGACTTTTGGCAAAATGCATCAATAGTTTTGATATCAATTCCTCATTCAGTATGTGATTTGAAAAACTTTTCTCCCATTCTGTAGCTTGTATTTTCATTGTGTTGATTGTCTCTTTTGCTGTGAAGAAGCTTTTGAGTTTGATATAGTCCTATCATTGATTTTTTTCTTCTATCATGATTTTGGTGTCATATTCAAAAAAATCATTTTCAAAACCAATATTAAGGAAGCTTCTCTCCACTTTTTTTTTAAAGACTACTATGCTGTCTAGTCTTATGTGAAGTCTTTGATTCATTTTTGTGAAATGTATACAATAGGGATCTCCTTTCACTTTTTTGCAAGTGCTTAGTTTTCTCAGAAGACAAAGAATAGACTAACATTTCCCAATTAGGTGTTCTTGTCTTCCTTGTGAAATATTGACTATAAATGCTGTTTTAATTCTGGACCCTGCATTCTCTTTCACTGTTCTATTTGTCTATCTTTAGGCCAATAGCATATTGTCTTAAATATTACAGCTTTGTAGTATAATTTGAAATTGGTAGGTGTGATGCTCTGGCTGGCATCAGTAGTGTGGATATTTCAATAGTATTATCTCTTATGATCCATGAATACATGATGTTTTTCCATTTATTTGTTTTTTCTGCTATTTCTTCCAACAAAGGCTTATAACTGTGCAGAGTTTTCACTTCATTGGTTAAGTTTATTTCTAGTTATTTTATTATCTTTGATCATATAGTAAATAGCATAATTTTTTTAGATGTCTCATTATTAGCATAGAAAAATGCAACTAATTTCTGTATGTTGATTTTTTATACTATAACTTTACTGAATGTGTTGACTAGTTCAGGTTTTTAGTTGAACCTCTGGGATTATCTGTACAAAAAAATTATGTCATCCACCAAAAAAAAAAAAAAAGAATGACGATTTTACTTCTTCTTTTCTGATTTGGATACCTTTTATCTTTTTGTCTTGCCTCCTTGCTCTAGCTAGGACTTCTAATACTATGTTGAATGAGTGTGAGAGGCCATCCATGTCTTGTTCCTGATCTTAGAGAAAAAGTTTTCAAATTTTCATTGTTGATCATGTTAGCTTTGAGTTTACCATATATGGTCTTTATTATGTTGAGGTCTTTCTACACCCAATATATAGGAGGTTTTATCAGGACAGGATGTTATCTTGTCAAATGTTATTCTCCACCTCTTGAGATAATCAAGTTATTTTATCTTTTATTGTATTAATGCAATGTATTACATCTATTGATTTGGATGTTGAACCACCTTTGCATCCTATGGATAAATTCCACTTGGTCATGGTATATAATTTTTTTAATGTGCTGTTGAATTTGGTTTCCTGATATTTGGATGAAAATTTTTGCATATATATTTACCCTGGATATTGGCATATAGTTTCCTTTACTTAGAATGTCCTTGTGTATTTGATATCAAGGTGTAATATTGGCCTTGTAGAATGAGTTTAGAAATGTTCCTTCTCTCCTGTTTAATTTTTTAGGAAAAGTTTTTGAAGCAATGATTCACAACCCTTGGAGTAAGTACTGATGAGCTTCATGCTATGTGGGGATGTGTCTGAATGAGGGACTGACAGAGATCCCACTTTAGTCTCTATGAAGCTTCATAGTCTCAGAATTACTACTTTCCTCTCTTTGGCTTTTTAAACTATATTACAAGTTTGCTGCTGCTAAGTCGCTTCAGTCGTGTCTGACTCTGTGCGACCCCATAGACGGCGGCCCACCAGGCTCCCTCGTCCCTGGGATTCTCCAGGCAAGAACACTGGAGTGGGTTGCCATTTCCTTCTCCAATGCATGAAAGGGAAAAGTGAAAGCGAAGTCGCTCAGTCATGTCCGACTCTTCGTGACCCCATGGTCTGCAGCCTACCAGACTCCTCCATCCATGGATTTTCCGTCAAGAGTACTGGAGTGGGGTGCCATTGCCTTCTCCATATTACAAGTTTACATAGACATATTTGGAGGAGAAATTCATATTTTCTTCAGATAATCATATTATTGTTTATAAAATGAGGTCCATACTGTTTAAGCAGTCTCTGAAATGTAACCGTGCAACTCCTAAAAGACTTGACAAGTGAATCAGCTGGGAGAACTAAAGAGATTCAGGTTGAAAAAGCAAAACTGATATTAACTTACTGTCTTTTCTAATGAAAGACTTCACGATAAGTTTCATACAATTTTCATCAACCATATTTGAACTAATGGTACTCACAGTTCTTTGATGTACAGAGATGAAAATCTTCCTTTAATATTATTTTGATTCTGATAATGTTTATACTTCAGTAGAAGAAAAAAAAATCACACATATGCATGTTAAATGTCCCTACCCCAGGGGAGTTTAAGAACCCTCGAGTTCCAACCAGTGGATACCTAGGGTTCCTAGAACCCAAAATAAGAAAGAACCCTGCAATTTAGAAGCCATTTATAAAGCCTGGGAAAATTATCTTAGGAGAGAACCCTTTGGGTGGGGGGCATTTTTGGTCATATAGTCTTTCCCCTTGTTGATATAACTTTGCTTGTGGCCTCCAAGGAAGAGCTGAGAATGGGCTCAGAAGTCAGTGTGGCCATGGGGATCTCCGAGTTAAAGAGCTTGGACAACAATGCAGTGATGACCATTTCCATGTGTGACATGGTGGATGCAGTTCCCTGACCTTGAAGGAACATTGTAGTTTTTTGTTTTTTTTTTAGATTTTAATTGTCACCAGCATCAAATTCCTCCAAAATTTTCAGAATTCTTTCCTCCAAATTCTGAAATTCATATACTTCTAAGGACCAGGACCTATGGACCAGGAAATAAATTTTATTCTAAGTTAAACTAAGATCGTTGAGAATTTATAATACATACACAAATAGGGAGGAAAGAAAGAATGTATAATTTGGTTTCCCTGTTGGCTCAGTGGTAAAGAATTTGCCTGCCAAAGCAGGGGACACAGTTTCAATCCCTGATCTGGGAAGATCCCCTGGAGAAGGAAATGACAATCCATTTCAGTATTCTTGACTGGAAAACCCCATGTAGCCTGGCATGCTACTGGCCATGGAGTCACAAAGAGTCAGACACAACTTAGTGACTCAAGAACAACAGTAAATATTAATATTTTATAGAATGTGTCAGTGAAGTCTTCTAGTCCTGGTGTTTTCTGTGTTGGGAAATTTTTGACTACTGGTTCAGTATCTTTACTCATTATAATTATTCAGATTTTCTAATTCTGATTCTGCCTTGACATATTATGTATTTCTAGGACTTTATCTATTCTTTGTGGTACATAATTTGTTGGTGTATAATTCTACACAGCAGTATCTTATGACCTTATGTATTTTTGTGATTTTAGTTTAATGTCTTCTCTTTCGTTTCTAATTTTATTTATGAGTCTTCTTCTTTCTTTTGTTAGTCTAGCTAAAGTTTGTCATTTTTGTTTATCTTTTTGAAAAGACAAAGACCAATACTGTATGATATCCCTTGTACGAGGAGGGCATGGAAACCCACTCCAGTATTCTTGCCTGGAGAATTCCCACGTGCAGAGGAGCCTGGCAGGCTACAGCCCATGGGATTGCAAAGAGTCGGACACGACTGAGTGACTAAGCACACACACCAATCCCTTGTTTGAGGAAACTTAAAAAGGTCAGACTTTTAATAAAGGAGAGTAATATGGTAGTGGTTACCAGGGGCTAAGGGCTGGGAGAAATAAAGAGATGCTTTTAAGGGTACAAACTTGCATCTCAGAGTAAATAAGTGCTATAGACATAAGGTACAGAACAGTGATTGTAGACAACAATATTATAATCATCAAGCATGCTGAGACTAGATCTTAGTTATTACAACCACAAAAAAAGAAAATATAATTATGTAACATTATGAAGATGTAAACTATCATTAAAATGGCAAACCTATTACAATATATAAATGTATCAAATCATTATGTCTTAAGTTCCATAATGCTTTATGTCAAATATATTTTATTCTTCTAAAAAAGTGCATGAATTTTAAAATAAGGATATCCCTACTCAGTAGTATACCTTATTTCATTTTTATAACTTTTTGTATTTTGCATGCTTTTGCCATGCTGCTGCTACTGCTGCTAAGTCGCTTCAGTCGTGTCCGACTCTGTGCGACCCCATAGACGGAAGCCCACCAGGCTCCTCCATCCATAGGATTTTCCAGGCAAGAGTACTGGAGTGGGGTGCCATTGCCTTCTCTCTTGCTTTTGCCATCAGATCAGATCAGATCAGTCGCTCAGTCGTGTCTGACTCTTTGCGACCCCATGAATCGCAGCACGCCAGGCCTCCCTGTCCATCACCAACTCCCGGAGTTCACTCAGACTCACGTCCATCAAGTCAGTGATGCCATCCAGCCATCTCATCCTCTGTCGCACCCTTCTCCTCCTGCCCCCAATCCCTCCCAGCATCAGAGTCTTTTCCAATGAGTCAACTGTTCACATGAGGTGGCCAAAGTACTGGAGTTTCAGCCTCTGCATCATTCCTTCCAAAGAAATCCCAGGGCCGATCTCCTTCAGAATGGACTGCCTGGATCTCCTTGCAGTCCGAGACTCTCAAGAGTCTTCTCCAACACCACAGTTCAAAAGCATCAATTCTTTGGCGCTCAGTCTTCTTCACAGTCCAACTCTCACATCCATACATGACCACAGGAAAAACCATAGCCTTGACTAGACGAACTTTTTGGCAAAGTA
This sequence comes from Bos taurus, assembly GCF_002263795.3. Classification (NCBI taxonomy): domain Eukaryota; kingdom Metazoa; phylum Chordata; class Mammalia; order Artiodactyla; family Bovidae; genus Bos; species Bos taurus. Next base: position 84,202,173 of record NC_037333.1, on the reverse strand, counting down.
ATGTCTCTGCTTTTGAATATGCTATCTAGGTTGGTCATAACATTCCTTCCAAGGAGTAAGAGTCTTTTAATTTCATGGCTGCAGTCACCATCTGTAGTGATTTTGGAGCCCCCAAAAATAAAGTCTGACACTGTTTCCACTGTTTCCCCATCTATTTCCCATGAAGTGATGGGACCGGATGCCATGATCTTCGTTTTCTGAATGTTGAGCTTTAAGCCAACTTTTCACTCTCCACTTTCACTTTCATCAAGAGGCTTTTTAGTTCTTCACTTTCTGCCATAAGGGTGGTGTCATCTGCATATATGAGGTTATTGATATTTCTCCCGGCAATCTTGATTCCAGCTTGTGTTTCTTCCAGTCCAGCGTTTCTCATGATGTACTCTGCGTATAAGTTAAATAAACAGGATGACAATATACAGCCTTGACGAACTCCTTTTCCTATTTGGAACCAGTCTGTTGTTCCATGTCCAGTTCTAACTGTTGCTTCCTGACCTGCATACAAATTTCTCAAGAGGCAGGTCAGTTGGTCTGGTATTCCCATCTCTTTCAGACATGTCCACAGTTTATTGTGATCCACAAAGTCAAAGGCTTTGGCATAGTCAATAAAGCAGAAATAGATGTTTTTCTGGAACTCTCTTGCTTTTCCCATGATCCAGTGGATGTTGGCAATTTGATCTCTGGTTCCTCTGCCTTTTCTAAAACCAGCTTGAACATCAGGAAGTTCATGGTTCACATATTGCTGAAGCCTGGCTTAGAGAATTTTGAGCATTACTTTACTAGCATGTAAGAGGAGTGCAATTGTGCGGTAGTTTGAGCATTCTTTGGCATTGCCTTTCTTTGGGATTGGAATGAAAACTGACCTTTTCCAGTCCTGTGGACACTCCTGAGTTTTCCAAATTTTCTGGCATATTGAGTGCAGCACTTTCACAGCATCATCTGTCAGGATTTGGAATAGCTCAACTGGAATTCCATCACCTCCACTAGCTTTGTTCATAGTGATGCTTTCTAAGGCCCACTTGACTTCACATTCCAGAATGTCTGGCTCTAGGTCAGTGATCACACCATCGTGATTATCTTGGTCATGAAGATCTTTTTTGTACAGTTCTTCTGTGTATTCTTGCCATCTCTTCTTAATATCTTCTGCTTCTGTTCAGTCCATACCATTTCTGTCCTTTATTGAGCTCATCTTTGCATGAAATATTCCTTTGGTATCTCTGATTTTCTTGAAGAGATCTCTAGTCTTTCCCATTCTGTTGTTTTCCTCTATTTCTTTGCATTGATTGCTGAAGAAGACTTTCTTATCTCTTCTTGCTATTCTTTGGAACTCTGCATTCAGATGTTTATATCTTTCCTTTTCTCCTTTGCTTTTCACTTCTCTTCTTTTCACAGCTATTTGTAAGGCCTCCCCAGACACCCTTTTTGCTTTTTTGCCTTTCTTTTCCATGGGAATGGTCTTGATCCCTCTCTCCTGTATAATGTCACGAACCTCATTCCATAGTTCATCAGGCACTCTATCTATCAGATCTAGGCCCTTAAATCTATTTCTCACTTACACTGTGTAATCATAAGGGATTTGATTTAGGTCATACCTGAATGGTCTAGTGGTTTTCCCTACTTTCTTCAATTTAAGTCTGAATTTGGCAATAAGGAGTTCATGGTCTGAGCCACAGTCAGCTCCTGGTCTTGTTTTTGTTGACTGTATAGAGTTTCTCCATCTTTGGCTGCAAAGAATATAATCAATCTGATTTCGGTGTTGACCATCTGGTGATGTCCACGTATAGAGTCTTCTCTTATGTTGTTGGAAGAGGGTGTTTGTTATGACCAGTGTTTTCTCTTGGCAAAACTCTATCAGTCTTTGCCCTGCTTCATTCCGTACTCCAGGGCCAAATTTGCCTGTTACTCCAGGTGTTTCTTGACTTCCTACTTTTGCATTCCAGTCCCCTATAATGAAAAGGACATCTTTTTTGGGTGTTAGTTCTTAAAGGTCTTGTAGGTCTTCATAGAACCTTTCAACTTCAGCTTCTTCAGCATTACTGGTTGGGGCATAGACTTGGATTACTGCTTGTGTTATTTTCATAAAGATGTCAGAGAAGGAGAATAATCAGTCCACATCTGTGATTAATTTTTAAAGAAAGGCTGTATTACAATATGATAGGGATGCATCTTCCAGAGCAGAGAAAAATGAGCTTTGAATAGTAAGACAATGAAACAAAATACTGCAGACACATAACTTTAAATACTGCTAAAGGTCACTAGAAATATACATATGACCTGGATGTACCATGTGAGTCAGTCATTCCTGATGGCTCAGTGGTAAAGAATCCACCTGCAATGCAGGAGCCAAAGGAGATGTGGGTTCAATCCATGGGTCAGGAAGATTCCCTGGAGGAAGGCATGGCAACCCAGTCCAGTATTCTTGCCTGGAGAATCCCATGGACAGGAGACTAGTAGGTTACAGTCTTACAGGGTTGTGAAGAATCGGACATGACTGAGGCAACTGAGCATGCACACACATGTGAGTCATAGGAAAGTTCACTGAAGTTCATATTGAGACTGATATCATCAGGGTGAAATTACATTTTTAAAGAATTCTCTACACAATGTAATCTGCAAGGTTAAAGTTTGAAAAAAGATTCCATTGTCTTTTTTTTTCTGTTAAAAATAGGTTAAAAAAATATTTTATGATCATAAGTAGGGTCAAAAAATATACATTTTATGATGGAAGGGTTGAGTCATTATTCTCCAGAAGAAAAAAATAGTAAATTGAAAACAGAAAAAAAGGAAAGAAGTTTAAAAGATATGTACATCATTTTCACTAGCTATTCAGGAAAATTTCTCTGCATTTTTTTTGTAATAGAGTACAATGAGGAATGTGGAATTATTCTAATATAGAAGATAAAAATTTTACATTGGAAAGTGTGAAGGACTACAAGACAAAATAATTCTGATACAATTCCAAGCGTACAATTTTTTTAGGAGAGTACATTGAGCAATGTGGATTTATTCTAGTATATTAGTGACAAAATTATTTTTAATTGGTGAGGATCTGGGGTTACTCAACAAAATAACTCTAAAACAATTCCAGCAAATACAGCTTCACCAGGAGCTTTATTTAGTTTGATGTGAACCACAAGTTCACAGAAGTTACACATAGTACATCCTACTGTGACATTAAGAAAGTGTAAACAAAAGACCCTGATGCTGGGAAAGACTGAAGGCAGGAGGAGAAGGGGACGACAGAAGATGAGATGGTTCGATAGCATCACCGACTCAATGGACATAGGTTTGGATGGACTCTGGGAGTTGGTGATGGACAGGGAGACCTGGCATGCTGCGGTTCATGGAGTTGCAAAGAGTCGGACACGACTGAGCGACTGAACTGAACTGAAACAAATTCAGCAATATGATCACTCAAATATATATATAAATACACAGATATATCTCTGGGTTTTACATATAGGACTCAGGACTCTTTCGTAGAACATACAAACAGCAATGCCAGACTCCTCATTGTCAGTGATTAGTAATTTAGAGAGAGAGTCTGGGAAATATTGGCAAAGTTTAAGTTGAGGTATAAGGATTATAGAGCTGAAAGAATGAGAAAGTTATTAGAATCATAACTTTTTCTTAGTACTAATAGTCAGGGAAATAAAATACAAATGATGAAACTAAAATAACTCACCAGAATGTATGGAATAAATTAGTGATTTAGTAGGATTATAATAATAAATAAGATGAAGCAAAAAGTGAAACTGAAAGTTGCTCAGTTGTGTCCAATTCTTTGTCTGTGACCCTGTGGACTATACAGTCCATGGAATTCTCCGGGCCAGATTACTGGAGTGGGTTGCCGTTCCCTTCTTCAGGGGATCTTCCCAACTGAGGGATCGAATTCAGGTCTCCCACATTGCAAGCAGATTCTTTGCCAGCTGAGGCACAAAGGAAGCAAATCTTTCCAATAATCTATGTTAGTAATCAATAACATTATTGATGAAGAATCTGAGTGTAGCATTGTTTAATAGTATCTCCTCACTACTGTCTTTTTCTTGCTTTTACACACATACACATTTGCACAAATACACATATTAGAAGAAATTAACCTCATATTACATATCTCCTTCCCAAGGATCTCAGGGATAACATCTGTTTAAAAGAGAGCCATTAATGAAAACGCTATGGAGATTCCTCAAGAAATAAAACATAGAATTACCATAGAGGTCAACAATTCTCCTTCTGGGGATATATATAAAAAATTGAAATTAGTTATGAAATTAGGATGAGATATTTACACACCATGTTCATGAAAGCACTATTCACAAGAGTCAAGAGGTTGAAGAAACCCAAGCATCCATCAACAGATAAAGCAAAAAAAAACAAAATGTGTCTGCAAACAATGAAATATTACTCAGCCTTTAAAAGGAAATATGAAACAAGGCAAAACATGGATGAACCTTAGGCAAAGTGAAATAATCCATCACAAAAATACAAATACTATACAATTCAGTTTTTATGAGATTGCTAGACTCTCAAGTTTGTAGAAACTAGAGTAGAATGAAGGTCTCCAGGGGCTGGGCAAAGAAGAAATGGTGCTTCTTAATGGACATAGACTTCTAGTTTTGCCAGATGAAAAATGTCTGGAGATTGGTTCCACAAGACAAATATATTTAACACTACTGAACTATACACTTAGAAATGATGAAGATGGTAAATTTTATCTTATGTATATTTTACCACTTTTTTTAAAAAGTCACCAATAATTCCTAATTATAGTGTTTGTAGCCATCCTTCAGTTAATGTTTGCTATGCTGTTGCTCTTTTGTGATGGAGCAAATGCTTTTTTCACAGGAAATGGAAGAGTTTGTGCAGAGCTCTGGAGAAAATGGTATTGTGGTGTTTACTTTGGGGTCAATGGTCACTAACGTGACAGAAGAAAGAGCCAATATGATTGCATCAGCTCTTGCCCAGATTCCACAAAAGGTACACACAGTAACTTAATAGTGGACAACTATTTAACAAGTTGGGCTTCCCTGGTGGCTCAGTATAAGAGTATGCCTGTCAATGCAGGAGACTCAGGCTTGATCCTTGGGTTGGGAAGATCGCTTGGATAAGGAAATGGCAAGCCACTCCAGTATTCTTGCCTGGAAAACCGCATGGACAGAGGAGCCCGGTGGGCTACAGTCCATGGGGTCGCAAAGCATTGGACACAGCTTAGTAACTGAATGACAACAGCAACTAATGAGTCCGTTAAACTCTATAAAAGGTCTAATTACAGAAAATTTTTGCAAGAAAGGTAAACTACTATGATAGCTCCAACTTATCTGAGATATTTATAAAAAAACAAAATATACATGGCAGATGCTAAAGTGGTATACAGAGTGTTTTTGATTGACAATAACTTTGGACTTACATTGTAATCAAAAAGAGATATATTTAAGAGATGTAGTATGAATTTTGGTATTATAATAGTGTTGTAGGCAGGAAAAGAAATCTCACATTCTGTTATGTAGTTTACTCCTTTACCATGAAGGGCTCCTGAGGACACAGTATACATATACAGGTGTTCTCAGAGGTTAAATTTTAACAGTAGGCATAATACCGACTCTTTGCAAACCCGTAGACTGTAGCCAGACTCCTCTGTCCATGGGATTTTCCAGGCAAGAATAATGGAATGGGTTGCCATTTCCTTCTTGAGGGGATCTTCCCAACCCAGAGATCAAACCCAGGTCTCCCACACTGCAGGCAGGCTCTTTACCATCTAAGCCACCAGGGAAGACCCAATAATACAATAATGTTAAGCAATATTGACAAAAACCTGCAATGTGCCATGCAATTTCTACCTGCCAGGAAATCCCAACCCCTTTCCTTGTCCTAAATGTTGAAACAGCCCTCTTCAGTGTCCTTTTCTGGTTGCTACACAGAGAAAGGATGGTCAGGGAACCGCAATCTGCTGCCAGATATCCGTATAGCCACAGTGATTCAGAGAAAGAGAAACATCAGCCTCCTTGATTGACTGCTGCTACTGCTGCTAAGTCGTTTCAGCCGTGTACGACTCTGTGCGACCCCATAGACGGCAATCCACTAGGCTCCCCCGTCCCTGGGATTCTCCAGGCAAGAACACTGGAGTGGGTTGCCATTTCCTTCTCCAACGCATGAAAGTGAAAAGTGAAAGTGAAGTCGCTCAGTCGTGCCAACTCTTAGCGACCCCATGGGCTGCAGCCTATCAGGCTCCTCCGTCCAAGGGATTTTCCAGGCAAAAGTACTGGAGTGGGGTGCCATCGCCTTCTCTGATGGTTGACTGGGTCCTGCCAAAGTCTGAGGCAGGAAGAGCAAAGGAAAAGGGTGAAGGTGGGGTCCTGCCCTTTGGATGAACCCGGTGCACTGTAAAGTCTAGTCCTTAATGGACTCTGCTTCTATTACTATTCTAAATTGAGGAAAGAAAAGAGGCTGTAAGAAGGAGTCAAGCATGAGAAAGACTGGCATGGAAAAGGATCAGCTGCCTCCTTCTCCATAAAATATAGCAGTAACTTATTTTCTAATGTATAAAATACACCAAGGGTCTTTGGATGTTTGTGAACTTCTTTTTTAGTTTACTATCTGATATCGATCGTAGTATTCTCCTAACTACACATGCTAATTTTTTGCTGGAAACCTACTTTACATTCACATAGCAAATAGAAGTTAAACAACTAAAAATTATAATCCAGTTTATAAAGATTGCTTGGTACTAATTTAGCACCACAGTTTTTGAACTTTACCAACAGCTGTTTTGTTATTAATAGTTACAAATTGCTGACAGGCTTTTCTTTTCTAAATTTAAAGACTTTCCTAACCTAGAAAAGTGGTAATACACTGGATTCATGTCAAAAATTGCTAATAGACACTTTTCTTAGAAGTAGTGTTTAACAATTTGTAATCTAAAAGAAGCTATCTCCTAAACAGCATTAATTCTCTCTGCTAAGTTGCATCAGTCGTGTCTGACTCTGTGCGACCCCAGAGACAGCAGCCTACCAGGCTCCCCCATCCCTGGGATTCTCCAGGCAAGAACACTGGAGTGGGTTGCCATTTCCTTCTCCAATGCATGAAAGCTAAAAGTGAAAGTGAAGTTGCTCAGTCGTGTCTGACTCTTCGCGACCCCATGGACTGCAGCCTACCAGGCTCCTCCGTCCATGGGATTCCCCAGGCAAGAGTAGTGGAGTGGGTTGCCATTACTTGCTATTAATAAATTACTAAATAAGCAGAAATATTAATTGTAATAAGTGGCTGATTGAATGTATTCCTTTTTGTAAACCAAAAGATATAAAACTCTAGTAAAAATTACTTAAGCTATATGAGTAAGTGTATATAAGTAAAGTCCCTACTATGAATCCAAAAGGAATCAGTAAGAGACAATTAAATTTTAAAATAAGAGCTAGTGTATGAAATAAAGCAAATAAATGTATGTTATTAATGATTTGCCACTTTTTTTAATAGAATGGAGACCAATAGCAATTTCTTAAATATATAAATTTGCTATTCAAGATCTCATTTCTTTATGGCATCAGTCATTAGTGCATACCACACCTGGTTGAATAAGTTCATAAAATGTGGTTCTTCCTATTGATGGCAGTGTATTAGTAAATATCATTACTTAAGAGGTCATGTCCTTGTTTCCTTAACTGTCATCAGTTCAGTTCAGCTCAGTCACTCAGTTGTGTCTGACTCTGCGACCCCATGGACTGCAGCACACCAGGCTTCCCTGTCTATCACCAACTCCCAGAGGCTACTCAAACTCAAGTCCATTGAGTCAGTGATGCCATCCAACCATCTCATGCTCTGTCGTCCCCTTCTTCTCCTGCCTTAAATCTTTCCCAGCATCAGGGTCTTTTCTAAAGAATCAGTTCTTCACATCAGGGGGCCAAGGTATTGGACTTTCAGCTTCAACTGAATATCATATGGAATATGACATTTCATATGGAATATGGCAAATTCCATATGAAAAGTCTTCCATATGGAAGACTTTTAACTAGTTGTCTTCAATCTCTTTAGAATTCTATCCCTATAAATTTGAAGTTCAACTTACGGAATATTTTCTTTAACAGGTTTTATGGAGATATGATGGCAAGAAACCAGACACCTTAGGACCCAATACTCGGCTGTATAAGTGGGTCCCCCAGAATGACCTTCTTGGTGAGACTTGGTAGAACAATTGAAAGCATGGGTAACAGCTGAGCAGAGTGATCGTACTTCAACAGGAAACAAACTTACCAAGTATTTATTATTGAAACACTCAAAAAGAAAACTTCACTCCTTTATTTTTATTTCCAGCTCTAGGTGAAAATAGAAAATATAGCAATTGTCACTTTATTAAACATAGAGATGTCCCTTAGAATCAAAATGTCTTATTTTAGCTGTAATCATTTTGAGCCATGAACTTTTAAATAACTTCAGAGATGGTTGTTCTGTCTTTGAATTCTCTATCTTTTCCCCCCCGTAGGGATATTAAGATCCACTGAAAAATACCCGCTCCTTTTTTATTACCAATGACCCTTCATTTTCTGTAGGAAAAATTCTGCAATCATTTCCTTGAGGCAATTACACATTTTATGGTAATGTAGATTTTCCTTCCTCTGGTTCCAGTACAACTACCATTACCCTTCCTGTGGCCTTGTCACCCTTTCTATCGGACTGAATGACTTTACTGTTTCTTTAAGAGAATATATTTCTGACATGCCCTCCTCTGGTATTTTTGTTCATCCGCTTTATTTTACGCAGAATATTCTTTCAAGCTGATCTTGAATTCGTTTATGACATTCAAAAGGTAAAGTACTTCTTTCATGAAGTCTTCACTTACCTCTCCAGCAGACTTAGTGGATTCTTGCACTGAGTTCCAAAAGCTATTTAAATGCAGTTTCCTGTGTGTAATCAAGGGTGATATTAAACAAACAAACATTGCTTTCTTTCAGTGTCTTCTAATGCCCTTTTCTCATTTTTAAGACTTTTAATTAATAATTTTACTGAAATTCACACAATCCTAGGTCATCCAAAAACCAAGGCCTTTATAACTCACGGTGGAACCAATGGCATTTATGAGGCTATCTACCACGGGGTCCCTATGGTGGGCCTTCCTTTGTTTGCTGAGCAACCTGATAACATCAACCGAGTGAAGGCCAAAGGAGCAGCTGTCAGATTGAACTTGGAAACAATGTCAAAAACAGATTTCCTCAATGCACTGAAGCAAGTCATTAACAATCCTTCGTGAGTATATATATACACATATATGTTTTACTACGTATTATTTCTAGAGGCGTTCTCATAGGAAGACACAAGAGGCAGCAAGGAGTCTTCAGTAAGATTTGCTCAATGCTTTGAAAATAGTCATTAGTAACCTATTGGGTCACATTGTGTGTTTTCAGTGGCTTTAGGGGAAAGATTTGTGAGAGGCTTAAGGATTGTGGAGAAATTTTGAAAGAGCTCCTCATTAGAATGAGAAGAATCCCTAGGTGGTAACAAGGATTAAGAGGAAGCACTGAGAACAAAGTTAAAGTAGGAAACCATGAACTCTTTAAGCACTCATCTGCACACTTACAACTTTCCTTCAGCATATGAATTCCGCAAATGTTTTAGACTCTTCTGCTGCTGCTGCTGCTGCTGCTATGTCACTTCAGTCGTGTCCGACTCTGTGTGACCCAATAGAGGGCAGCCCACCAGGATCCCCTGTCCCTGGGATTCTCCAGGCAAGAACACTGGAGTGGGTTGCCATTTCCTTCTCCAATGCATGACAGTGAAAAAGTGAAAGTGAAGTCGCTCAGTCATGTCCTACTCTTCGCAACCCCATGGACTGCACCCCACCAGGTTCCTCTGCTCAAGCGATCCTCCAGTCAAGAGTACTGGAGTGCGGTACCATTGCCTTCTCCATTAGACTCTTCTAAAATGGTCTAATTTTAGTAAATCACCATGACATGATCCATCTCAAATTCTCATTACATTGAGCACTTTTCAAATTTTCTGTGCTAAAATTTTTTCCATAAAAGATGAAAGATAAACATCTAGAACTATCTAATTACAACTATTTTGAGACTATTTTTTTTACCACCAGTGCCACCTGGGAAGCCCAAATATAGGTACATTCTTAGTTCTTCTTTAGGTTATTTTTGTCTTGTTTTGAAGAACTGTAAAATCAAAAAGTAATTGACTTTGAAAAGACAAGTTGGGATATTCCTATGTAAAAACCAAATTTTCTGAAACCAGAAACATTTTGTTTTCAAATTGTTTCATGGTTTAACTTGAGTAATATTATTACTACTAATATCATAAATATGATGTATGTATTTTCCCCCTTTTGTTTCATGATGACTTTGGAAAAAAACATTTTGAGACTATATTGGCAATAATAGCACAATGGACATTTGTGCTTTAAAAACAGTGTTATTTAATTTTAGCACAAATATTACACTAAATGTCTGCCATTAGAAGAATAGTTTCTTTATTTTTAAAAGAAATATATGTTTCAGTAGGCAGTTTTATGTAAAAGTAACTCTCTCTAGTATCTTTGTGTATTTTTTAATTTTTAATAATGTAAAGCTAGCATCCGGAGAAGGCAATGGCACCCCATTCCAGTACTCTTGCCTGGAGAATCCCATGGACGGAGGAGCTTGGTAGGCTGCAATCCATGGGGTCGCTAAGAGTCAGACATGACTGAGCGACTTGACTTTCACTTTTCACTTTGATGCACTGGAGAAGGAAATGACAACCCACTCCAGTGTTCTTGCCTGGAGAATCCCAGGGACGGTGGAGCCTGGCGGGCTGCCATCTATGGGGTCGCACAGAGTCGGACATGACTGAAGGGACTTAGCAGCAGCAGCAGCAGTAAGCGGCACCAGCAAAGCTAGCGTCAATAAAGAAAGATAATGTACTGCTTGATATATATTGACTATTTATGATATGGTACACATTGTACTAAGTCCATTATACATATTAAGTAACTTCTTCATTATAAACTTTCCCTACTCTATTAAAAGTATTTCTGAACTACTACCCTCTTCTCAAACACCCAATGCTCCCCCTGAGTTTTTTACAGAACAGGGAGAGAAGTTACCTCCATTGTTACCACACTGTTATTTATAAAAGTTCATGCATCATATCGCTTTATTCCTCTTTCCTTGTCTGTTAGTCCATCATCATTTCAACAATAAAAACAAATAAAACTCGAAAGTCTGAGGGTGAAATGTTTGGCACACTCTGTATTCTAAAATAACTAGCAAGGAAAACAACAATAATATTAGGAAAAATTTACTCAGTCTACTGTATACTAATAATACATCTAAGGATCAATATATTATTCCTCCAAATAATCAGATAGGATACTATTGCTATGCATTCCATTTAACAATGAAAAACTAAGAAATGGAGTTTAAAAAGCAGGCAGCAAGGTAAGTGTCAGAGTCAGAATTCAAACGAAGGCAATTCACTTCCACACTTTTACCACTGCTTCACTAATATAAGGTCAAAACCAACTCCTGGCCAGTGCTATCTGGCCATGTCTCTGAAGCTCATGATGTATTTACCTCTTATCTCTGGATTATGATAGTGTTTCAAAGCTTTTCTGCCAGATCTCTTCACAATTCCTTACTGGATAGCTCAAGTCATGTATTTCTTTTCTTTTCACCTTCACAATTTAACTTACTCCATTCTCAAGCTACAGACACTTCTCTCTTGTCTTCTCTTTTCTTCATAGCTTGAAATCCTATGCATTCAACAAATTCAAGCCCATAAGCTCCTGTGCCTGTGTTCAGTTGCTTAGTCATATCCAGGTCTTTGCGACCCCATGGACTGTAGCCTGCCAGGATTCTCCGTCCATGAAATTCTCCACCAAGAACACTGGAGTGGGTTGCCATTTCCTTCTCCAGGCCGACGAACTTAGATCTCTATAATTATCTCTTAGAAAAACAATCAATCGTTCTTCCACTCTATGTGGCACTCATTTCCTCTCTCTGCATGGAAATTTCACATATTTAACTTTTATAGTTCATTCTATAAATTGATGTCTCTTTGATTTTCCTTCAGGTATAAACGGAATGCTATGTGGTTATCAACCATTCAACGTGATCAGCCTATGAAGCCCCTTGACCGAGCAGTCTTCTGGATTGAATTTGTCATGCGCCACAAAGGAGCCAAGTACCTGCGACCTGCCGCCCACAAGCTCACCTGGTTCCAGTACCACTCTCTGGATGTGATCGGGTTCCTGCTGGCCTGTGTGGCAACTGCTGTATTTGTCATCACAAAATGTTTTCTGTTCTGTTGCCGAAAGTTTGCTGAAACAGGAAAGAAGAGGAAAAGGGAATAGCTGTATTTGGGTCCCAAAGCAGTAATGCCCCAGAGGTGGAATTCTTCCAGCTTATTTCAACAGGAAGGAGTTATGAAAAGGCTCCTATCTTCCTGTGACAAAATGGCTTTTCACAGTTCAGCACCTCCTTTCAAAATTCGTTTACAAGGAATTTTTTAACTGTTTTAAGATTTAGAAAAATGTCATACCAAGATGAAAGCTGATGAAAATTATATAAAAGTAAATGGGTAAATATTGAAATTTATTATTTTAAATCAGAAGATTTACTAAAAAATTATTGAATATGGTAAACAGTGTTTCACATGGTGTGCATAGACACTAGAATGATAAACCTAGACCTCCTCTGACTTACATAATCAGATAACAATGGGCAAAATACAAAAATTACATGAAGTTTATGGAAAATTGGTAAATCAAATGAAAGCAATATGAAGTCACTTTTGTAAATTGCACATCAGGAAAGCAGTTTATAATCAAGGTGGTCCAGGTGAGGAAATGGGTCTTATTGATCAAGAGGACCACCATCTAAGTCATATAACAAACATTCATCAGTCTAAGGCATAATTTATTCAAATTATTTAAAAATAAATTGATGCTTGGGGAATGATAGGAAAAATGTACCATAGAATTTTCCATACTGCCTCTCAACATAATTGCCATATTTAAAAAAGATAGAATTAATATGGTACCATAGTAGATAATATTATTAAATCACACATATAGTTCTAAATAATTTTCCAGAAATCTATCCTGCAACACTTGTAACAAAAAAAAGCGTTTGTCATTACTGTATAGTGAGAATTACTCCAAAACTCCAACAAAAAGTCAAACAATCCAATATGAAAATAGATGAAGATGAATAAGAAAGTCACAGAAGTGAAATGGCCGATGACATGTAGAAATGGACAAAAGTCACTGGTGCTTTGGAAATGGAAACTAAGCCACTTATGTCTCTGGATATATTTCAGTGTCTCCTAGTTTATAGTCTATGGGAACTTGAGTAGAATTTGTATTCTACTGTTGTGTAAAAATTGCATAAATCTTAATATGTTGAATTGATTCATGATGATTTTAAGGTCTACTGTATTCTTCTACTTCTCTATAGATGCATTCTATTAATTTCTGAGAGTTTGATATTGAAATTCTAACTAAAAATCTTATCTACCTAAAAAATTCTAATATACAGGGAACTATATGAAAATGCATATTTTCATAATTTAAAATTTTTTTAAAGCAAATTATTTTCCAAAAATAATTTTCAGAACAAATAATATAGGAGAACTCTTTTTCTGTATGTATAATGTGGAGATACCCTTTGAAAATAAAATTTAAATGTACTGTTTAACACTGCAACTCTACATCTTGGTTATCTTTCATACAGAAAGACTTGCAAGTGTTCATGCATGCTAAGTCACTTCAGTCATGTCTGACTTCTTGCCACCCCATGAACTGTAGCCTGCCAGGCTCTCCTGTCCATGAGATTCTCCAGACAAGAATACTGCAGTGGGTTGCCATGCCCTCCTCCAGGGGATTTTCCAAACCCAGGGATTAAACCCACATCTTTTATGTTTCCTGCATTGGTAGGTGGGTTCATAATTATATACTGAATTCCCACTAGCACTTAAATTGCTATCAGTTTATAAACACACTAACCTACAACATAGGTATGCGTTATACAGCCATGAGAGAAAACAGATGGATTATGGACAATATTGTTGAATACTCTCCATGTCACATTACTAAGTAAATAAAAAGTTGCAAAAATTACAAAAAATAAGCATGACATTCTTCTTTGGACATAAAATTAAACGTATGTAAATATATGTGAATTTGCATACCACAGGGAAAATCTTAAAGAATACACTGAATTTCCAATGAAGAGAATTTAAATTTTAGTTCTACATATTTTTCAATGGTTTCTAATTGTGCATTTATTGTTTTTGTAGATTTTATGGGGGATACAAGTGTTGGGACCCTCCTAACCCTCCAACTTGCTAATGTCACTTTATTTCTAATTCTGTGTCAAAGGGGCTGCAGTCACAAGAACCTCTCATTTGCTATTATTTTTACACTTTTTATCCCTTACAAGATATAGTTGATGTTCTATGCAAGGACATTAATATTTAAATGTGTGATGACTAACAAAACAATATTAAACACACTGTATAATCTGGAAGTGTTCTAGACTTTGCCCTTTCAGTTGCTTTCTACATCTGCTATTTACATATTTACTTGAGATGGAGCTGTTTTAATTTAACTTCCTGACTGATTTCTCTTTGGATGTAAGCATCAGTTCGGTTCAGTCATTCAGTTGTATCCAACACTTTGTGACCCCATGAACTACAGCACGCCAGACCTCCCTGTCCATCACCAACTCCCAGAGTTTACTCAAACTCATCTCCACTGAGTTGGTGATGACATCCAAACATCTTACCCTCTGCCATTCCCCAGTCCTCTTGCCTTCAATCTTTCTCAGCATCAGGGTCTTTTCCAATGAGTCAGTTCTTCATATCAGATGGCCAAAGTGTTGGAGTTTCAGCTTCAACATCAGTCCTTCCAAAGAAATCCCAGGGCTGATCTTCTTCAGAATGGACTGGTTGGATCTCCTTGCAGTTCAAGGGACTCTCAAGAGTCTTCTCCAACACCACAGTTCAAAAGCATCAATTCTTCAGTGCTAAGCTTTCTTTATAGTCCAACTCTCACATCCAGACATGACTACTAGAAAAACCATAGCCTTAACTAGAAGGACATTTGTTGGCAAAGTAACGTCTCTGCTCTTTAATATGCTGTCTAGGTTGGTCATAACTTTCCTTCCAAGCAGTAAGCATATTTTAACTTCATGGCTGCAGTCACCATCTGCAGTGATTTTGGAGTCCCCAAAAAATAAAGTCTGTCACTAGTTCCACTGTTTCTCCATCTATTTGCCATGAAGTGATGGGACCAGATGCCATGATCTTAGTTTTCCAAATGTTGAGCTTTCAACCAACTTTTTCACTCTCCTCTTTCACTTTCATCAAGAGGCTCTTTAGTTCTTATTTGCTTTCTGCCATAAGGGTGGTGTCATCTGCGTATCTGAGGTTATTGATGTTTCTCCCTGCAATCTTGATTCCAGCTTGTGTTTCATCCATCCTGGCATTTCTCATGATGTACTCTGCATACAAGCTAAATAAGCAGGGTGAAAATACACAAACT
Organism: Bos taurus; assembly: GCF_002263795.3. Taxonomy (NCBI): domain Eukaryota; kingdom Metazoa; phylum Chordata; class Mammalia; order Artiodactyla; family Bovidae; genus Bos; species Bos taurus. The sequence goes on along the minus strand of NC_037333.1, from coordinate 84,186,662 downwards.
TAACGTACTCCTTTACCTATTTGGAACCAGTCTATTGTTCCATGCCTAGTTCTAACTGTTGCTTCTTGACCTGAATACAGATTTCTAAAGAGGCAAGTAAGGTGGGGTGATATTTCCATTTCTTTCAGAATTTCTCACTGTTTATTGTGATTCACACAGTCAAAGGCTTTGACATAGTCAATAAAGCAGAAATATATGTTTTTCTGGAACTCTCTTGCTTTTTCCATGATCCAGCGGATGTTGGCAATTTGATCTCTGGTTCCTCTGCCTTTTTTAAAACCACCTTGAACATCAGGAAGTTCACGGTTCACCTACTGTGAAGCCTGGCTTGGAGAATTTTGAGCATTATTTTACTAGTGTGTGAGATGAGTGCAATTGTGCGGTAGTTTGAGCATTCTTTGACAATGCCTTTCTTTGGGATTGGAATGAAAACTGACCTTTTCCAGTCCTGTGGCCACTGCTCAGTTTTCCAAATTTGCTGGCATATTGAATGCAGCACTTTCACAGCATCATCTTTTAGGATTTAAATAGCTCAACTGGAATTCCATCACCTCCACTAGCTTTGTTCATAGTGATGCTTTCTAAGGCCCACTTGACTTCACATTCCAGGATGTCTGGCTCTAGGTCAGTGATCACACCATCGTGATTATCTGGGTCCTGAAGATGTTTTCTGCATATGTCTTCTGTGTTTTCTTGCCACTTTTTCTTAATATCTTCTGCTTCTGTTAGGTCCATACCATTTCTGTCCTATATCGAGCCCATCTTTGCATGAAATATTCCCTTGGTATCTCTAATTTTCTTGAAGAGATCTCTAGTCTTCCCATTCTGTTGTTTTCCTCTATTTCTTTGCACTGGTCACTAAGGAAGTCTTTCTTATCTCTCCTTGCTATTCCTTAGAACTCTGCATTCAAGTGGGTATATCTTTCCTTTTATCCTTTGCTTTTTGCTTCTCTTCTTTTCACAGATATTTGTAAGGCCTCCTCAGACAACCATTTTGCTTTTTGGATTTTTTTTTTTTTTTCTTCTTAAAGATGGTCTTGATCCCTGTCTCCTGTACAATGTCACGAACCTCCGTCCATAGTTCATCAGGCATTCTGTCTATCAGATCTAGTCCCTTAAATCTTTTTCTCACTTCCACAGCATAATAACAAGGGATTTGATTTAGATCATACCTGAATGGTCTAAAGGTTTTCCCTACTTTCTTCAATTTCAATCTGAATTTGGCAATAAGGAGTTCATGATCTGAGCCACAGTCAGCTCCAACTCTTGATTTTGCTGACTGTGTAGAGCTTCTATATATGGTTTTTCCTGTGGTCATGTATGGATGTGAGATTTGGACTGTGAAGAAGGCTGAGCACTGAAGAATGGATGCTTTTGAACTGTGCTGTTGGAGAAGACTCTTGAGAGTCCCTTGGACCGCAAGGAGATCCAACCAGTCCATTCTGAAGATCAGCCCTGGGATTTCTTTGGAAGGAATGATGCTAAAGCTGAAACTCCAGTACTTTGGCCACCTCATGTGAAGAGTTGACTCATTGGAAAAGACTCTGATGCTGGGAGGGATTGGGGGCAGGAGGAGAAGGGTGCGACAGAGGATGAGATGGCTGGATGGCATCACTGACTTGATGGACGTGAGTCTGAGTGAACTCCGGGAGTTGGTGGTGGACAGGAAGGCCTGGCGTGCTGCAATTCATGGGGTCGCAAAGAGTCAGACACGACTGAGCGACTGAACTGAACTGATAGAGCTTCTCCATCTTTGGCTGCAAAGAATATAATCATTCTGATTTTGGTGTTGACCATCTGGTGATGTCCATGTGTAGAGTTCTCTTGTGTTGTTGGAAGAGGGTGTTTGCTATGACCAGTGCATTTTCTTGGCAAAACTCTATTAGCCTTTGCCCTGCTTCATTCTGTACTCCAGGCCAAATTTGCCTGTTACCCCAGGTGTTTCTTGACTTCCTACTTTTGCATTCCAGTCCTCTATAATGAAAAGGACATCTTTTTTGGGTGTTAGTTCTAGAAGGTCTTTTAGGCCTTCATAGAACCATTCAACTTCAGCTTCTTCAGTATTACTGGTCAGGGCATAGACTTGGATTACTATGATATTGAATGGTTTGCCTTGGAAACGAACAGATGTCATTCTGTCATTTTTGAGATTGCATCCAACTACTGCATTTCAGACTTTTTTGTTGACTATGATGGCTATTCCATTTCTTCTAAGGGATTCTTGCCCACAGTAGTGGATATAATGGTCATCTGAGTTAAATTCACCCATTCCAGTCCATTTTAGTTTGCTGATTCCTAAAATGTCAATGTTCACTCTTGCCATCTCCTGTTTGACCACTTCCAATTTGCCTTGATTCATGGACCTAACATTCCAGGTTCCTATGCAATATTGCTCTTCTATCACCAGTCACATCCACAACTGGGTGTTGGTTTTGCTTTGGCTCTGTCTCTTCATTCTTTCTGGAGTTATTTCTTCATTGATTTCCAGTAGTATATTGGGCACCTACTCACCTGGGGAGTTCCTCTTTCAGTGTCCTATCTTTTTGCCTTTTCATACTGTTCCTGGGATTCTCAAGGCAAGAAAACTGAAGTGGTTTGTCATTCCCTTCTCCAGTGGACCACGCTTTGTCAGCTCTCTCCACCATGACCCGTCCATCTTGGGTGGCCCTACATGGCATGGCTCATAGTTTCATTGAGTGAGACAAGGCTGTGGTCCATGTGATCAGATTGGTTAGTTTTCTGTGACTGTGGTTTTCATTCTGTCTGCCCTCTCATAGAGAAGGATAAGAGGCTTATAGAAGCTTCCTGATGAGAGAGACTGAATGAGGGTGAAACTGGGTCTTGTTCTGATGGATGGGGACATTTTCAGTAAATATGTAATCCAATTTTCTGTTGATGGGTGGAGCTGTGTTCCATCCCCACTACTTACCTGGGGCCAAACTATAGTGGAGGTAATGTTAATGGGACCTCCTTCAAAAGATCCCATGCATGTACTGCTAAACTCACCGCCCCCCAACCTTGCAGCAGGCCATGACTGACCCATACCTCCATTAGAGACTCATGGACACTTCCAGGTAAGTCTGGGTCAGTCTCTTGTGGGTCACTGCTCCTTTCTCCTGGGTCCTGGTGCACAAGGTTCTGTTTGTGCCCTCCAAGAATCTATTTCCCAGTCCTGTGTAAGTTCTGGTAGCTCTATGGTGGGGTTAATGGTGACCTCCTCCAAGAGGGCTTATGCCATACCCAAGTCTGCCTCACCCAGAGTCCCCGTCTCTGTGGCAGTCCACTGTTGACCTGTACCTCCACAGGAAACCCTCAACACAGCTCTGTCTCTGTAGGGTCCCTGGGTCCTGGTGCACACAAGGTTTGTTTGAGCCCTCTTAGTGTCTCTAGAAGGAATGGGGTTTGATTCTAAAACGCGAATTCACCCCTCCTACCATCTTTCTGGGACTTCACCTTTGCCCTTGGTCATGGGATACCTCCTCACAGCCACTTCAGTGCTGCGCAGCTGTTGCTCCAGCACCTATCCTCTTACTGGGGTTTCTCTGATCTTGGACATGGGGTACCTCCTCATAAGCATGAGGAGATATAAGCATGAGCAATGGCAAAATGATTCAGCAATTTTTGCATATGAATAAGATATCTATGAAATGTCTGTCATTTCTGTTGCTGCTAAGGCTGACTTGCTACTTTAGCTCTGGAAGTTGTGGAAAGGTGCTGGCATGGCCAGTGAAATATAGTCATTGGATTAATGAAGATGATTCTGGATCAACTTGTCACAAGGGGTCATGATCTGACTGTTTTGACATCTTCATTGCACTCTTATTGATCCCAACAAACCATCTGCTATTAAGTTTGAGGCTTTCCATGCATCTTTAGCTAACGATGATTACTGAAATTTTATCAAGCATTTTGTCAAGATGTGTGGATGGATGTGTCAAAACACTCATTTTGACACATTTCTCAATGCTGAAAAATGCAATTTTGGAATATTTTGATACTACTATGAAGTTTTGAGAAGATGTTGTTTCAAACAAGAAATGTATGACAAAGCTACAGGAATCAAGGTTCAAGGTTCTTCTTGCAGATGCCATTAATTCTTTTAATGTACAGTCTTCGTTTCACCCCTGGTTATTCAATTGAAAAATATAGTGGAAAAATTCCATTCCCACCATCCTAGATACCTGTTATTATGTCAGAACTAAATGACCATATGACATTATGGAAAGGCTAAAAAAATATGATATATGTATTTTATTTTGACTTCTGTTTCCAGGCATTTAATGTAAACAAATGGAGTCTGTTTTACAGTGAAGTGCTTAGGTAAGTTATCTTTTAGTTTTTAGGATGAGCTCTAACTTTTCTGGTGCCTCAGAAAGTGTGTTTGTATAGAATTCCAATAATTTTTCTCCTGTAAGTGTAAAGATGGAATGAAAATATAAAATGATCCACTGATCTCATAAGTAATACAGAAACACTTAAATTATATGGCAAAGTAGAACCAGAGATCAAATTGCCAACATCTGTTGGGTCATCAAAAAAGCAAGAGAGTTCCAGAAAAAATATCTACTTCTGCTTTATCGACTATACCAAAGCCTTTGACTGTGTGGATGACCACAAACTGGAAAATTCTTAAAGAGATGGGAATATCAGACCACCTTACCTGCCTCCTGAGAAACTTGTATGCAGGTCAAGAAGCAATAGTTAGAAGTGGATATGGAACAACAGACTGGTTCCAAATAGGGAAAGGAGTACATCGAAGTTGTATATGTTCACCCTGCTTATTTAGAAGGACTGATGTTGAAGCTGAAATTCCAATATTTTGGCCACCCGATGCAAAGAGCTGACTTATTTGAAAAGACCCTGGTGTCGGGAAAGATTGAAGGCAGGAGGAGAAGGGGACGACAGAGGATGAAATGGTTAGATGGTATCACCAACTCAATGGACATGAGTTTGGGTAAACTCAGGGAGTTGGTGATGGACAGGGAGGCTGGGCGTGCTGCGGTTCATGGGGTCGCAAAGAGTCAGACACAACTGAGCGACTGAATTGAACTTAACTATTTAACTTATATGTAGAGTACATCATGAGAAATGCCAGGCTGGATAAAGCACAAGCTGGAATCAAGATTTCTGGGAGAAATATCAATAACCTCAGATATTCAGATAACATCACCTTTATGGAAGAAAGTGAAGAAGAACTAAAGAACCTCTTGATGAAAGTGAAAGAGAAGAGTCAAAAAGTTGGCTTAAAGCTCAACATTCAGGAAACTAAGATCATGGTATCCGGTCTCATCACTTCATGGCAAATAGATGGGGAAACAATGGAAACAATGAGAGACTTTATTTTCTTGGGCTCCAAAATCACTGTACATGGTGACTGCATTCATGAAATTAAAAGACGCTTGATCCTTAAAAGAAAAGCTATGACCAAGCTAGACAGCATATTGAAAAGCAGAGACAACTTGGCCAACAAGGTTCATCTAGTCAAAGCTATGGTTTTTCCAGTAGTCATGTATGGATGTGAGAGTTGGACTATAAAGAAAGATGAGCACTGAAGCATTAATGATTTGAATTGTGGTCTTGGAGAAGACTCTTGAGCATCCCTTGGATAGCAAGGAGATATAACCAGTCAGTTCTAAAGGAAATCAGTCCTGAATATTCATTGGAAGGACTGATGTTGAAGCTGAAACGCCAATAATTTGGCCACCTGCTGTGAAGAGCTGACTCATTTGAAAAGACCCTGATGCTGGGAGAGATTGAAGGTGGGAAGAGAAGGGGATGACAGAGGATGAGATGGTTGGATGGCATTACTGACTCAATGGACATGAATTTTAGAAAGCTCTAGGAATTGGTGATGGACAGGGAGACCTGGCGTGCTGCATTCCATGGGGTCACAAAGAGTTGGACACAACTGAGCAACTGAACTGAACTGAACTGAAAGTAGAAGCCTGTGGACCGTCACTAACACAGAACATTTCAGGAAGTAACAAGCCACAAACTGAATAACTTGGAAATTCTCCAAGCAACTATATATCCAACTTACTAAATTTTTTTTAACTTAAAAAAAAAAATCAGGATGGGAGGAGCTAAGATGGCGGAGGAGTAGGATGGGGAGAACACTTTCTCCCCCACAAATTCATCAAAAGAACATTTAAACGCCGAGTAAATTCCACAAAACAACTTCTGAATGCCGGAAGAGGACATCAGGCACCCAGAAAAGCAACCCAAGTCTTCGAAAGGAGGTATGAAAAAATATAAAAGACAAAAAAAGAGACAAAAGAGGGAGGGACAGAGCTCCGTCCTGGGAAGGGAGTCTTAAAAAGACAGAAGTTTCCAAACACCAGGAAACCTCCTTATTGCCAAATCTGTGCCAAGCCTTGGAAGCACAGAGGGCAACATAACAGGGAGGAAAAATAAATAAACAATTAAAACCTGCAGATTAGGAGCCCTACGGTAACGCCCCCAGCGGAGAAGCAGCGCAGATGCCTGCATACGCCACTAGCAATCAGGGGCTGGGCAGGGAGGCGTGGCACGGGCTGCACCACTTAGAGTAAGGATCTGGCCTGAATAACCCGAGCGCTATCTGAGCAAAATAATTTGGGCTAGCAAACCAGACTGTGGGATATCTACCACGCAAAAAGCCAGCCCTAACCTAAGACACCGCCAGGCCCATGCATGGAACAAAGGACTGAACAGAGATAGCCGGCTGCATACCATCCCCCTCCGGTGACAGACAGCCAGAGCCGGAAGAGGGCATTCGCTGCCCCAGAGAGACATTATCTATAAAACTGTAAGCAGGCTTCTTTGCTAACTAAAACTTCTTGGGGGTCTGGACAGTCAATATCTGCCTGAGAAGGTGCGCCGGTTGCACACCTAGATAACCGGGCGGCAGGGAGGCGATAAGTCGCAGCAATCGCGTGCGCCAAACACCTCATCACCTGAGCTGCTGGGATCTGGGAAGGGCACAAAACGCAGGCCCAACCAAGTCTGGGCCTCTGAGGACTACCCTGAGCGGCTTGGACCTGGGAGGTGCAGGCAGCCCAGGGCCAGCCACGGATGGTTCCTGGCGGAGTAACCTAGAGCCTGAGCAGTGTGGGCAGGGAGGCTACACGCGCCGTGAGCGGGGGCAGACCCAGTGTGGCTGAGGCACTGCTAGCACATGCCAGTGTTATTTGTTTGCAGCATCCCTCCCTCCCTCCCTACAGCACAAATGAACAAGTGCGCCTAAAAAAAAAAAAAAAAAAAGTGTCCTCCACCGTCCCCTTTGTGTCAGGGTGGAAACCAGACACTGAAGAGACCAGCAAACAGAAGAAGCTATAACAGAGGGAACCGCCTTGGAAGCTACATGCAATAGATTAAAACCCTGTGGTTAGTACCAACTACATAGGAAGGGGCCTATAGATCTTGAGAAATATAAGTCAGACCGAAGAACTAGACAAAAATGAACTGAACCCACAATATTCACAACAAAACCAGAGAAAGTCCTAGATATATTTTTACTATTTTTACGATCATTCTTTCTTTCTTTCTTTCTTTAATTTTTTAAAAAAATTTTACGTCCTCTATTATTCCTTTAATTTTCACTTTTATAACCTATTACTTTGCAAAAAAAAAAAAAGACCCTTTTTTTTTAACACAAACTTCATATATACATTTTCTATAATTTTTTTGACCTTGTTTTTTTTTTTCTTCTTCTTTTCTTTAATATTGTATTTTTGAAATTCCAAACTCTACTCTAGATTTTTAATTTTAGCTTTTTGGTATTTGTTATCAATTTTGTACCTATAGTTTTTTTTTTAATAATTTCTGTGACTTTTTTATTTCTCTGTTTCTATCTCTTCTTCATTTATATAACATTGTATATCTGAAATTCCAAAATCTACCCTAGATTTTTAATTTATGCTTTTTGGTATTTGTTATCAATTTTATACCTGTATTTTCTTTATAACTTTTGCGACTTTGTTTTTGTTTGGTTTTTTTTTTCTCTCTTTCTTTTTCTTCTTCTTTTTTTTAACATTGTATTTTTGAAATTCCAAACTCTACTCTAGATTTTTAACTTTTGCTTTTTGGTATTAGTTATCAATTTTGTACCTACATTTTCTTTATAATTTTCGTGACCTTGTTTGCTTTTTTTTCTCTCTTTCTTTTCCTTCTTCTTTTCTTTAACATCGTATTTTTGAAATTCCAAACTCTACTCTAGATTTTTAATTTTTGCTTTTATGTATTTGTTACCAATTCTGTACCTTTAAGAACCCAATCCTCAGTACCCATTGTTCACTAGGGAGCAAGATTACTGGCTTGACTGCTCTCTCTCCCTTTGGACTCTCCATTTTCTCCACCAGGTCGCCTGTGTCTCCTCCCTAACCCCTCTCTACTATACCCAATTCTGTGAATTTCTGTGTATTCCAGACGGTGGAGAACACTTAGGGAACTGATTACTGGCTGGATCTGTCTCCCTCCTTTTCATTCCCCCCTTTTATTCTCCTGGCCACCTCTGTCTCCTTCCTCCTTCTTTTCTTCTCTGTATAACTCCGTGAACATCTCTGAGCGGTCCAGTTGTGGAGTGCACATAAGGAAGTGATTACTGGCTAGCCCACTGTCTCCTCTACTGATTCCACCTCATCTCATTCGGGTCACCTCTAACTCCCTCCTCCCTCTTCTCTTCTCCATATAAAGCTGTGAACCTCTCTGGGTGACCCTTACAGTAGAGAAACTTTTCATCTTTAACGTAGATGTTTTATCAGTGGTGCTGTATAGAAGGAGAAGTTTTGAAACTACTGTAAAAATAAGACCAATTACTGGAAGCGGGAGGCTTAAGTCCAAACCCTGACTCCAGGGAACTCCTGACTCCAAGGAACAATAATTGACAGGAGCTCATCAAACGCCTCCATACCTACACTGAAGCCAAGCACCACACAAGGGCCAACAAGTTCCAGGGCAAGACAAACCAAGCAAATTCTCCAGCAACAAAGGAACACAGCCCTGAGCTCCAAGATACAGGCTTCCCAAAGTCACCCCAAAACCATAGAAATCTCATAACTCATTACTGGACACTTCATTGCACTCCAGAGAGAAGAAATACAGCTCCACCCACCAGAACACCGACACAAGCTTCCCTAACCAGGAAACCTTGACAAGCCACCTATACAAACCCACACACAGCAAGACAATGCCACAATAAAGAGAACTCCACAAACTGCCAGAATACAGAAAGGACACCCCAAACTCAGCAATTTAAACAAGATGAAGAGACAGAGGAATACCCAGCAGATAAAGGAACAGGATAAATGCCCACCAAACCAAACAAAAGAGGAAGAGATAGGGAATCTACTGATAAAGAATTCCGAATAATGATAGTGAAATTTATCCAAAATCTTGAAATCAAAATGGAATCACAGATAAATAGCCTGGAGACAAGGACTGAGAAGATGCAAGAAAGGTTTAACAAGGACCTAGAAGAAATAAACAAGAGTCAATATATAATGAATAATGCAATAAATGAAATTAAAAACACTCTGGAGGCAACAAATAGTAGAATAACAGAGGCAGAAGATAGGATTAGTGAATTAGAAGGTAGAATGGTAGAAATAAATGAATCAGAGAGGATAAAAGAAAAACGAATTAAAAGAAATGAGGACAATCTCAGAGACCTCCAGGACAATTTTAAATGCTACAACATTCGAATCATAGGGGTCCCAGAAGAAGAAGACAAAAAGAAAGACCATGAGAAAATACTTGAGGAGATAATAGTGGAAAACTTCCCTAAAATGGGGAAGGAAATAATCACCCAAGTCCAAGAAACCCAGAGAGTCCCAAACAGGATAAACCCAAGGAGAAACACCCCAAGACACATATTAATCAAATTAACAAAGATCAAACACAAAGAACAAATATTAAAAGCAGCAAGGGAAAAACAACAAATAACACACAAGGGAATTCCCATAAGGATAACAGCTGATCTTTCAATAGAAACTCTTCAAGTCAGGAGGGAATGGCAAGACATACTTAAAATGATGAAAGAAAATTACCTACAGCCCAGATTATTGTACCCAGCAAGGATCTCATTCAAATATGAAGGAGAAATCAAAAGCTTTTCAGACAAGCAAAAGCTGAGAGAATTCAGCACCACCAAACCAGCTCTCCAACAAATACTAAAGGATATTCTCTAGACAGGAAACACAAAAATGGTGTATAAATTCAAACCCAAAACAATAAAGTAAATGGCAATGGGGTCATACCTATCGGTAATTACGTAAACGTAAATGGGTTGAATGCCCCAACCAAAAGACAAAGACTGGCTGAATGGATACAAAAACAAGACCCCTACATATGTTGTCTATAAGAGACCCACCTCAAAACAGGGGACACATACCAACTGAAAGTGAAGGGCTGGAAAAAGATTTTCCATGCAAATAGGGACCAAAAGAAAGCAGGAGTAGCAATACTCATATCAGATAAAATAGACTTTAAAACAAAGGCTGTGAAAAGAGACAAAGATGGTCACTACATAATGATCAAAGGATCAATCCAAGAAGAAGATATAACAATTATAAATATATATGCACCCAACACAGGAGCACTGCAGTATGTAAGACAAATGCTAACAAGTATGAAAGGAGAAATTAACAATAACACAATAATAGTGGGAGACTTTAATACCCCACTCACACCTATGGATAGATCAACTAAACAGAAAATTAACAAGGAAACACAAACTTTAAACGATACAATAGACCAGTTAGACCTAATTGATATCTATAGGACATTTCATCCCAAAACAATGAATTTCACCTTTTTCTCAAGCGCATATGGAACCTTCTCCAGGATAGATCACATTCTGGGCCATAAATCTAGTCTTGGTAAATTCAAAAAAATACAAATCATTCCAAGCATCTTTTCTGACCACAATGCAGTAAGATTAGATCTCAATTACAGGAGAAAAACTATTAAAAATTCCAACCTATGGAGGCTGAACAACACGCTGCTGAATAACCAAAAAATCACAGATGAAATCAAAAAAGAAATCAAAATTTGCATAGAAACAAATGAAAATGAAAACACAACAACCCCAAACCTGTGGGATACTGTAAAAGCAGTCCTAAGGGGAAAGTTCATAGCAATAGAGGCATACCTCAAGAAACAAGAAAAAAGTCAAATAAATAACCTAACTCTACACCTAAAGCGACTAGAAAAGGAAGAAATGAAGAGCCCCGGGGTTAGTTAGAAGGAAAGAAATCTTAAAAATTAGGGCAGAAATAAATGCAAAAGAAAGAAAAGAGATCATAGCAAAAATCGACAAAGCCAAAAGCTGGTTCTTTGAAAGGATACATAAAATTGACAAACCATTAGCCAGACTCATCAAGAAACAAAGGGAGAAAAATCAAATCAATAAAATTAGAAATGAAAATGGAGAGATTACAACAGACAACACAGAAATACAAATGATCATAAGAAACTACTATCAACAATTATATGCCAATAAAATGGACAGCGTGGAAGAAATGGACAAATTCTTAGAAAAGTACAACTTTCCAAAACTGGACCAGGAAAAAATGGAAAATCTTAACAGACCCATCACAAGCACGGAAATTGAAACTGTAATCAGAAATCTTCCAGCAAACAAAAGCCCAGGTCCAGACGGCTTCACAGCTGAATTCTACCAAAAATTTAGAGAAGAGCTAACACCTATCCTACTCAAACACTTCCAGAAAATTGCAGAGGAAGGTAAACTTCCAAACTCATTCTATGAGGCCACCATCACCCTAATACCAAAACCTGACAAAGATCCCACAGAAAAAGAAAACTACAGGCCAATATCACTAATGAACATAGATGCAAAAATCCTTAACAAAATTCTAGCAATCAGAATCCAACAACACATTAAAAAGATCATATACCATGACCAAGTGGGCTTTATCCCAGGGATGCAAGGATTCTTCAATATCCACAAATCAATCAATGTAATACACCACATTAACAAATTGAAAAATAAAAACCATATGATTATCTCAATAGATGCAGAGAAAGCCTTTGACAAAATTCAACATCCATTTATGATAAAAACTCTCCAGAAAGCAGGAATAGAAGGAACATACCTCAACATAATAAAAGCTATCTATGACAAACCCACAGCAAACATTATCCTCAATGGTGAAAAATTGAAAGTATTTCCTCTAAAGTCAGGAACAAGACAAGGGTGCCCACTTTCACCATTACTATTCAACATAATTTTGGAAGTTTTGGCCACAGCAATCAGAGCAGAAAAAGAAATAAAAGGAATCCAAATTGGAAAAGAAGAAGTAAAACTCTCACTGTTTGCAGATGACATGATCCTCTACATAGAAAACCCTAAAGACTCCACCAGAAAATTACTAGAAATAATCAATGAATATAGTAAAGCTGCAGGATATAAAATCAACACACAGAAATCCCTTGCATTCCTGTACACTAATAATGAGAAAACAGAAAGAGAAATTAAGGAAACAATTCCATTCACCATTGCAACAGAAACAATAAAATACTTAGGAATATATCTACCTAAAGAAACTAAAGACCTATATATAGAAAACTATAAAACACTGGTGAAAGAAATCAAAGAGGACACTAATAGATGGAGAAATATACCATGTTCATGGATCAGAAGAATCAACATAGTGAAAATGAGTATACTACCCAAAGCAATTTGTAGATTCAATGCAATCCCTATCAAGCTACCAACGGTATTCTTCACAGAGCTAGAACAAATAATTTCACAATTTGTATGGAAATACAAAAAACCTCGAATAGCCAAAGCGATCTTGAGAAAGAAGAATGGAACTGGAGGAATCAAGCTACCTGACTTCAGGCTCTACTACAAAGCCACAGTCATCAGGACAGTATGGTACTGGCACAAAGACAGAAATATAGATCAATGGAACAAAATAGAAAGCCCAGAGATAAATCCACGCACATATGGACACCTTATCTTTGACAAAGGAGGCAAGAATATACAATGGATTAAAGACAATCTCTTTAACAAGTGGTGCTGGGAAAACTGGTCAACCACTTGTAAAAGAATGAAACTAGAACACTTTCTAACACCATACACAAAAATAAACTCAAAATGGATTAAAGATCTAAACGTAAGACCAGAAACTATAAAACTCCTAGAGAAGAACATAGGCAAAACACTCTCTGACATACATCACAGCAGGATCCTCTATGACCCACCTCCCAGAATATTGGGAATAAAAGCAAAAATAAACAAATGGGACCTAATTAAACTTAAAAGCTTATGCACAACAAAGGAAACTATTAGCAAGGTGAAAAGGCAGCCTTCAGAATGGTAGAAAATAATAGCAAATGAAGCAACTGACAAACAACTAATCTCAAAAATATACAAGCAACTCCTGCAGCTCAGTTCCAGAAAAATAAACGACCCAATCAAAAAATGGGCCAAAGAACTAAATAGACATTTCTCCAAAAAAGACATACAGATGGCTAACAAACACATGAAAAGATGCTCAACATCACTCATTATCAGAGAAATGCAAATCAAAACCACTATGAGGTACCATATCACGCCAGTCAGAATGGCTGCGATCCAAAAGTCTACAAGCAATAAATGCTGGAGAGGATGTGGAGAAATGGGAACCCTCTTACACTGTTGGTGGGAATGCAAACTAGTACAGCCACTATGGAGAACAGTGTGGAGATTCCTTAAAAAACTGGAAATAGAACTGCCTTATGACCCAGCAATCCCATTGCTGGGCATACACACTGAGGAAACCAGAAGGGAAAGAGACACGTGTACCCCAAAGTTCATTGCAGCACTGTTTATAATAGCCAGGACATGGAAGCAACCTAGATGTCCATCAGCAGATGAATGGATAAGAAAGCAGTGGTACGTATACACAATGGAATATTACTCAGCCATTAAAAAGAATACATTTGAATCAATTCTAATGAGGTGGATGAAATTGGAGCCTATTATACAGAGTGAAGTAAGCCAGAAAGAAAAACACCAATACAGTATACTAACGCATATATATGGAATTTAGAAAGATGGTAAGAATAACCCTGTGTAAGAGACAGCAAAAGAGACACTGATGTATAGAACAGTCTTTTGGACTCTGTAGGAGAGGGTGAGGGTAGGATGATTTGGGAGAAAGGTATTGAAACATGTACAATATCATATATGAAACAAATCGCCAATCCAGGTTCAATGCATGATACTGGATGCTTGGGGCTAGTGCACTGGGACGACCCAGAGGGATGGTACAGGGAGGGAGGAGGGAGGACGGTTCAGGATCAGGAACACGTGTATACCTGTGGCGGATTCATATTGATATATGGCAAAATCAATACAATATTGTAAAGTTAAAAAAAAAAAAAGAATAAACTGGGAAGGAGAGTATCCTGGGGAAATGAGAAACCCATGAGACTTTGAGAATATGCTGATCAAATCATGAATTCATTATTGAACACATAATAAAGCATCAGACATTCATTCAAAAATAATTATAATGGTGACTAGCATATTCCAGAAGTAAGTGCTACAATGCAGAGATGTGTAGGCACAGTTTCTGCCACCTGATACTCTATGTGGAAAGATAGAATGGGAAAGTAAAGTCATTCAGTCGTGTCTGACTCTTTGCAACCCTGTGGACTGTAGCCTACCAGGCTCCTCTGTCCATGGGATTCTCCAGGCAAGAATACTGGAGTGGGTTGCCATTTTCTTCTCCAGGGGATCTTCTTGACCCAGGGATCAAACCCAGGTCTTCCACACTGAAGGCAGACGCTTTACTCTCTGAGCCACCAGGGAAGTAAAAGATAGAATAGCAGCACACAAAAATTGTGTGAAAATTATTATAATAAGAAAAGACCACAACACTAAGGAAATATCCAGAGTGAATCACAGAAATTATCTCTGAGGCACTGTTATTAAGGTGAGATCTGAAGGATATTTAGGAAAAAACAGAAGGGATAGGGCATGTGCAGGGGGAAGACAGGAAAGAAAAACAGGTGGAGTAGTAATGACAGTTCCCAAGAAGTCTAAGTTTGGTCTAAACAGGAAGAGGCTGAGTAAAGAAGCAGATGATGTTAGAGAGGTAAGCTGGAGACAGATAAGTATAAGGAGTTTGAAACATCTAGTAGGAGCACTACAGAGAAAATTAAAAAGGTTAAGAAAGGGAGAGAGATAATCACATTTAAAAGAAACACAAGATTTAGTCACTGTGTTGGATTGTAAAGGGGCTAGAGTGGAAATGGCCATCGTTTAGCAGGCAAGACACAGACAACAAGGATGGAAAACTAGACTACAGTGTTCATAGAGATATAAGCACACTAACATAACAACAGTACCAACCTCATATTGTCATTTTAGGAAAAAAAAATTTTAGTAGGTATGCAGTACCTAAAATGTTTCTGACACATACTCAGTGATCCAGAAGAAATATTAACTATTGTCATTATTGTAATTGTGTTACTATAACATACTATCAATAGCCCAATGTGCACCAGCCACTTGGATTTTCTTTGTGAATTGATATTTAGAAATCAGTTTTCCAATACATCAAGATTATATAATCCAGTAAAGTCCTAGAGAGTAGATATTCTAGGGAGTTGTTTAAAAGTAAATTTTTTAATGTTTTATGTTAAAATATAAAGTTAATCAAAAAATTTAGTACATTTAATAAAATTAAGTTAAATGAAATATGATCAGTTCAGTTCAGTCACTCAGTTGTGTCTGACTCTTTGTGACCCCATGGACCACAGCACGCCAGGCCTCCCTGTCCATCACCAACTCCCAGAGTTGACTCAAATTCATCTCCATTGAGTCAGTGATGCCATCCAACAATCCCATCCTCTGTTGTCCCCTTCTCCTCCTGTCTTCAATCTTTCCCAGCATCAGGGTCTTTTCAAATGAGTCAGCTCTTCATATCAGGTGGCCAAAGTATTGGAGTCTCAGCTTCAACATCAGTCCTTCCAATGGACACTCAGGACTGATCTCCTTTAGGATGGGCTGGTTGGATCTCCTTGCAGTCCAAGGGACTCTCAAGAGTCTAATGAGTATATTCAATTTAAAATTATAATGTTAAGAATTTTTTAAGGTTTTGCCAAACAGATGAGCAAGATAAAATGCGATATTTTTTTTGTAAGGGTTGAGGATTTTCACCAGTGCTTTAGCTTTAAAAAAAAAATTATTCAACAATATAAATGTATGAAATGTATGACCTAACAATTTTTGCAACAAAATCCAACATTTCCTCACCTTCACACCAGCATTTAAACCATTCCTCACTAAAAACTCCTGGGTTTTACATCTTACAGAATAAAAGGAAGAATTTATTCTCATTTATTCTAATAACCAGGTGTTTTCTGCCTATACTAAGCCTAAAGAAAACATCAGAAAATCTCCCTTAAAAGAATGTAGGTCTCAACATCATAGCTTCCTGATAGAATTTACACTGCATACATAAGAACCATAAATTCTGCACATGTAATAAGGACCAAACAATTATTCATACATGAATCTGAAAATTGCCCATATTTTCAAATTATAAAAAACTGTCTTTGGTTTAGGATGACATGACAGTCCATGTGAAGGAAAGCAAGAATCTAATCTGTAAACTATTTTGTGATGGCTCAAGTAATTCTTCTTGTCTCTTACTGGTGGAAAAATGAAACATCTTTTTCAAAGGTAAAACACAATATCATTTTTGATTACAAAAGTTTGGGTTATCTCTGGTAACTTTCAGCATGTCCAAAAGCTGAGATAAGATTAGTGAAAGTTATGTGCTACCTAACTCCATTTTTTAAAAGATTTCCCCATTCTCATTTCAGGAAAGTGACAATGCTAATAGGAGAAGAGATAAGCAGGAGAGGAAGAAGGTAAAAGAGAAAGATAAATAGCAGTAAATCACAATAATTAGTAATGATATGTGTTGTTATTAAGTCGGAGAAACAAGATTAGAATCCAAGTCAATGACTGTGAAGACTTTATTATACAGAGAAATGGTTCTTTCAAACTATCACCTTTTCCATTAATTATTAGGTTTTCAGAAAATTTCTGTACTTTTTGAAGAAACAAGATGTTTGGCAAAATGTGTCCAGAATCTTAAAAATGCATATAGCCTTTGGCTTCACAATATACTCCTATGAAATGATACAGAAAAAAATAATCAAGATGTGCAAAAACAATATTTTGGGCAGTAATTCATAAGAGTCAACACAGGAAGCAATCTAAATATCCAATATTAAGCAATGATTAAACAATGTATCAATGTGCACATCATACCATTATAATTGAACTATCAAAGAATTTTTTTTACCCTTACTTACCCTTAATTACCCTAAATTATCTACATATGAGACTTATTTGGAAACAAGTGGAAAATAACAAACATAATAAGATCATAATTTTCCTGTAGGATAAAAAAGAATATAAGTTAGATTACAATTTTCAAAATATATGTCATAATGTATATTTAATTATAGAAGTAGATAAAAGACTAGAATGAATGTACAAATTCTAGCATAATCTTGTTAAAGTCCATCCATGTTATCAAATATGACAAAATTTCTTTCCCATGGATGCATATTATTCTACGTCTGTGCCTGTGTGTGTGTGTGTGTGTGTGTGTGTGTGTGTGTATTTCAGATCTACTCTATGCATTCATCAAGTGATGGGCACTTAGGTTTTTTCCCTTCAGTTCATTAGAGTTCAGTCACTCAGTCGTGTCCGATTCTTTGAAACCTCATGGACTGCACCACTCCAGGCCTCCCTGTCCATCACCAACTCCCAGAGTTTACTCAAACTCATGTCCATTGAGTCGGTGATGCCATCCAACCATCTCATCCTCTGTCATCCCCTTGTCCTCCCACCTTCAATCTTTCCCAGCCTCAGGGTCTTTTCCAGTGAGTCAGTTTTTCATATCAGGTGGCCAAAGTATTGGAGTTTCAGCTTCAACATCAGTCCTCCAATGAACATTCAAGACTGATTTCCTTTAGGATGGACTGGTTGGATCTCCTTGCAGTCTAAGGGACTCTCAAGAGTCTTTTCCAACAGCACAGTTCAAAAGCATCAATTCTTTAGTGCTCAGCTTTATTTATAGTCCAACTCTCACATCCATACATGACTACTGGAAAAACCATAGCCTTGACTAGATGGACCTTTGTTGGCAAAGTAATGTCTCTGCTCTTTAATATGCTGTCTAAGTTGGTCATAACTTTCCTTCCAAGGAGTAAGCGTCTTTTAATTTCATGGCTGCAGTCACCATCTGCAGTGATTTTGGAGCCCAAAAGAATAAAGTCTGTCACTGTTTCCACTGTTTATCCATCTATTTGCCATGAAGTGATGGGACTGGATGCCATGATCTTAGTTTTCTGAATGTTGAGTGTTAAGCCAACTTATTCACTCTCCTCTTTCACTTTCATCAAGAGGCTTTTGAGTTCCTCTTCACTTTCTGCCATAAGGGTGGTGTCATCTGCATATCTGATGTTATTGATGTTTCTACCTGCAATCTTGATTCCAGCTTGTGCTTCATCCAGCCCAGGGTTTCTCAGGATGTACTCTGCATGTAAGTTAAATAAGCAGAGTAACAATATACAGCCTTGATGTACTCCTTTTCCTATTTGGAACCAGTCTGTTGTTCCATGTTCAGTTCTAACTGTTGCTTCCTGACCTGCATACAGGTTTCTCAAGAGGCAGGTCAGGTGGTCTGGTATTCCCATCTCTTTCAGAATTTTCCACAGTTTATTGTGATTCACACAGTCAAAGGCTTTGGCATAGTCAATAAAGCAGAAACAGATGTTTTTCCAGAACTCTCTTGCCTTTTCAACAATCCAGAGGATGTTGGCAATTTGATCTCTGGTTCTCTGCCTTTTCTGAAACCAGCTGGAACATCTGCAAGTTCACAGTTCACCTATGGTTGAAGCCTGGCTTGGAGAATTTTGAGCATTATTTAACTAGCATGTGAGATGAGTGCAATTATGTGGTAGTTTGAGCATTCTTTGTTATTGCCTTTCTTACGGATTGGAATGAAAACTGATCTTTTCCAGTCCTGTGGCCACTGCTGAGTTTTCCAAATTTGCTGGCATATTGAATGCAGCATTTTCACAGCATCATCTTTTAGGATTTGAAATAGCTCCACTGGAATTTCATCACCTCCACTAGCTTTGTTCATAGTGATGCTTCCTAAAAGCCACTTGACTTTGCACTCCAATAAGTCTGGTTCTAGGTGAGTAATCACACCATTGTGATTACCTGTGTTGTGAAGATCTTTTTTGCACAGTTCTTTTGTGTATTCTTGCCATCTCTTCTTAATATCTTCTGCTTCTGTTAAGTCAATACCATTTCTGTCCTTTATTGAGCCCATCTTTGCATGAAATATTCCCTTGGTATCTCTAATTTTCTTGAAGAGATCTCTAGTCTTTACCATTCTATTGATTTCCTCTGTTTCTTTGCATTGATCACTAAGGAAGGCTTCTCTCTCCTTGCTATTCTTTGGAACTCTGCATTCAAATGGGTATATCTTTCCTTTTCTCCTTTACTTTTTGCTTCTCTTCTTTTCACAGCTATTTCTAAGGCCTGCTCAGACAGCCATTTTATTTTTTCATTATAAGGGACTGGAATTTTCCCCTTGGCTCCATGAATAATGCTGCAACAAACATAGAAGCATAGATCTCTTCACTACACTGCTTTTGCTTTCTTTAGGTATATACCCAGAGGTGAAATTTCTGGATCACATAATAGATATATTTCTAATTTTGTAGAAAACTTCATTTTGTTTTCCATAGACACTCAACCAATTTACATTTCCTTTTCTCCACATCTCATCAACATGTATTGCTTATATTCTTGATGGTAGACTTTCTAACAGTTGTGAGATGGTATCTCATTGAGGTTTTGATTTCCATTACCCTGAGTATCAGTGATGTTAAACATCTCTTCATATACCTGCTGGCCATTTGGGTACCTCTGGAAAAATGTCTATCCTGTCTATCTGCTAATTACAATGAATTTTGTGATTATTGAGATGTATGAGTTATATATATAATTATTTATATTATATATTATATATAAATAATATATATTATTTACTATTTATAAATATATATATAAATAAGATGTTAATGCCTCTTTTCATGTGTGGTTTGCAATATTTTTCTCCTATACTGTAGGTTGCATTTTTATCTTACTGATTGTTTCTTTTGCTGTGCAGAAACTTTTATGTTTGATTTAGTTCCACTTAGTTGATTTCTTTTTCTTTTGTTGTCATTTTGATGTCATATCCAAAAAAAAAATAAGAGTTTCTTTTAGGAGTGTTATGATTTTTGGTCTTATATTTAAACCATTGATCCATTTTTGAATAATTTTTGTGAGTGGTGTAAGTTAGAGGTCTTATTTCATTTTTTTTTTTTTTTTTGCATGTGTTAATCTAGTTTCCTCAGAAGAGAAAGAAGAGACTAACCTTTCAAGATTGGGTGTTCTTGCCTTCATTGTTGAATATTAGTTGACTGT
The DNA here is from genome assembly GCF_002263795.3 of Bos taurus. Taxonomy (NCBI): domain Eukaryota; kingdom Metazoa; phylum Chordata; class Mammalia; order Artiodactyla; family Bovidae; genus Bos; species Bos taurus. Next base: position 84,166,162 of record NC_037333.1, on the reverse strand, counting down.
ACATGCAAGGATTTAATTCTGAATCCTGTATTCTGTTCCCTTGTCCTATGTGTCTATTTTTAGGCCAATGCCATATTGTTTTAAATACTGTAACTTTGTACTATAATTTGAAATTGAGAGGTGTGTTATCTTTGGCTTTGGATAGTGTGGACACTTAACTATTTCTTTGTGTTTTATTCTATTTCTTTCAACAAAGTCTTGTAGTTATCATTATACAGATCTTTCACTTCAATGGTTAAATTTATTTATAGTTATTTTCTTATTCTTGATGCTGTTGTGAATGAGATACTTTTTTTTCAGATGTTTCATTGTTAGTATACAGAAATCCAACTGATTTCTGTATGTTGATTTTATATCTTGCTGCTGCTGCTGCTGCTAAGTGGCTTCAGTCATGTCCAACTCTGTGCGACCCTATAGACAGCAGCCCATCAGGCTCTTTCATCCATGGGATTCTCCAGGCAAGAATACTGGAGTGGGTTGCCATTTCCTTCTCCAATACATGAAAGTGAAAAGTGAAAGGGAAGTCACTCAGTCATGTCCGACTCTTAGCGACCCCATGGACTGCAGCCTACCAGGCTCCTCCGTCCATGGGATTTTTCTGGCAAGAGTACTGGAATTGGGTGCCATTGCCTTCTCCTTGTATCTTGCAACTTTACTTAATTTGTTGATTAGTTCAGTTTTATGGTTGACTGTCTGGGATTTTCTATACAAAAAAAATTTGTCATCTGCAAAAAGTGATAATTTTTATTCATTCTTTTTGATTTGGATCCTTTGATTCCTTTGTCTTACCTAATTGTTCTAGCAAGAACTTCTAGGTTAAACTGACTAAGTGTGGGAGTGGGCCTCCTGGTCTTGTTTCTGATCTTAGATAAAAACCTTTAACTTTTCACCATTGTGTATAATGTTACCTTCGGATTTGTCATATATGGCTGTTATTATTGAGGTATGTTCTTTCTATATCCAGTATGTTGAGGGTTTTTAATCATAAAAGGATTTTTTTTTGTCTTGTCAAATGCATTTTCTGCATCTACTGAAATGATCAAGTTATTTTGTCTTGTATTCTATTGGTATAAAGTATTACATTTGATTTTGGTATGTTAAACCATCCTTTCCTCTCAGGGATAAATCTCACTTGGTCATGCTATATGGTCCTCTTAATGTATTCTTGAATTTGGTTTACTGATATTTGGATGAGAATTTTTGCATGTATATTCATCCTGGATATTGTCTTATAGCTTTTTATTGTGATGTTCCTATTTATTTTGTATCAGGATAATGTTGTCCCACTGGGGAACAGGTGCTCTCTGGGGTACCCACTGAGATGATGGCAAGAGTCCCTCACAGCAGTTGCATACAGCACAGCCGACTGTGACATTGATCATACAATATGAGCTCAGGGCAAAGGGTGTAATATGTAAACAAACTCAGCAATATGGTCACTGAAATATGTAACGACATGGGCATATCTCTGGGTCATATATAAATAGGACTCAAAGGATTGCTTTACAGAACTTCCAAACCATAATACCAGACTCTTCAATGTCAGTGATTAATGATTTAGAGTGTTTTAGAAATTCTGAAAGAGTTTAAAGTAAGGCATAAAAATTACAGAGCTGACCAACTGATAAAGTCATTTATATTATAATTCTTTCTTAATGCTCATAGAGAAGTGAAACAGTAATGACTAAGCTAAAATAATTCCCTATAAAGTCTGACTGGAGTAAACAGATAATGTAGTAGAACTACAACAATAAAGAATTAGATTCATTCGCCGGCTGTAGCCCCGGAGGGCGGCGGTGCGGCGGAAGGGCCAGCGCGGACCTCGGGCGGCCCGGGCGCTAGTCCTGGGCCGCGCCTCTCTCCCTGCTCGACCTCGCCGGGAGCCGGGGGCGGGCCGCGCGAAGGTGACTTAGAGAGCCCTTGCGGTGCCGCCCTGGATCGCGCCTCGCAGCTGGGCTGGAGAGGAGGCGGAGGGACAGGTCGAGCGCGTTCTTGCGAGAGCTGCGAGCTGCGCCGGGCGGAGGGCGCCGCCGGGGGGAGCCCCGACCCCGGCCCAGGTGAGGAATTTTAAATTGGAACAGGAACAAGAAAAAAACAAAATTTTATCAGAAGCGCTGGCGACTGTAGCCACTGAACATCACGAATTAGAGCAGTCTCTGGTTAAAGGTTCCCCGCCTCTGAGCATCTTTAGTGAGGACGAGTTCTATGATGCACTGTCAGAACAAGCCTGCCTTCCCGTATGTTTTCCAGAAATGACTTCAGTATCTGGAGCATCCTCAGAAAATGCATCGGAATGGAACTCTCCAAGATCACCATGCCAGTTGTATTTAATGAGCCTTTGAGCTTCCTCCAGCGACTCACTGACTATATGGAGCATACATACCTCATCCACAAGGCCAGTTCGCTCGCTGATCCTGTGGAAGGGATGCAGTGTGTGGCTGCATTTGCTGTCTCCGCTGTTGCCTCGCAGTGGGAACGCACTGGAAAGCCTTTCAACCCACTCCTGGGAGAGACTTACGAGTTAGTTCGAGATGACCTTGGTTTCAGACTCATCTCTGAGCAGGTCAGCCATCACCCACCCATTAGTGCATTTCATGCTGAAGGATTAAACAATGATTTCATCTTTCATGGCTCAATCTATCCCAAACTGAAGTTCTGGGGGAAGAGCGTAGAAGCAGAACCCAAAGGAACCATCACGTTGGAGCTTCTTGAACACAATGAAGCATATACGTGGACGAATCCTACGTGCTGTGTGCACAACATCATCGTGGGAAAGCTCTGGATTGAGCAGTGCGGCAACGTGGAGATCACAAACCACAAGACTGGGGACAAATGTGTGTTGAATTTTAAGCCGTGCGGCCTTTTTGGTAAAGAATTACACAAAGTTGAAGGCTACATTCAAGATAAAAGCAAAAAGAAGCTCCGTGCCCTCTATGGGAAATGGACAGAATGTTTGTACAGTGTTGACCCAGCCACGTTTGATGCTTACAAAAAAAATGATAAGAAAAATACTGAAGAGAAGAAAAACAGCAAACAGGTGAGCGCTTCTGAGGAGTCGGATGAAATGCCAATGCCGGATTCTGAGAGCGTGTTCGTCATCCCCAGGAGCGTTCTCCTGTGGCGAATAGCCCCGCGGCCTCCGAACTCAGCCCAGATGTACAATTTTACTAGCTTTGCAATGGTTTTGAATGAAGTAGACAAGGAGATGGAGAGCGTGATTCCTAAGACAGACTGCAAGCTGCGGCCTGACATTAGAGCCATGTAGAACGGGGAGATAGATCAAGCTAGTGAAGAAAAAAAGCCACTCGAGGAGAAACAGAGAGCGGCCCGCAAGAACAGGTCCAAGTCGGAGGAGGACTGGAAGACGAGGTGGTTCCATCAAGGCCCTAATCCCTACAGCGGAGCCCAGGACTGGCTTTATTCAGGCAGCTACTGGGACAGAAACTACTACAATTTGCCTGACATTTATTAAAATGTAGACAAGTTGGGGCGTTTTGACTCATCTGCAGATAAATCTTAAACCTATGTTTTAAAATTTTCTTCCTTGGTTTCTACTCATTTTTTTAAAAAAACGGAAAAAACCCTCTCATGATAATTTGCCCTTCACCCAACAGAAGTGGGGTATTGGGTGATACCAGTGATGAAAGTCTTAGGAAGAATGGGTAATTCTGCTAGGTCGTGCTTCTTTGGAATACTATTTTATACAGAGGTATGGGAAACTGCTGGCAAATATGCTTTTGATGGTTGCTGTTGCCATATTTACCGAAGGTTTATGCCTAAATGTAACTTTAGCTTTATGGAATTATATAGTAACCCAAATCAAGTTATTTTGAATATTTTTATGATGTCATGCTTGAATGTTTTAGATTTAACTTTGAAATGTTTAAAATTCTCCTATACAAGGTTTATATGCTCAAATATAGAGGTGTATGTCATTTTGTAAAGATTACATTGAAAAGATGGCTTTTCTTTACACTAATCCTCTCAATTTTGCCCCCTCCCATCCCTAAAAAGAAAAAAAAAATGTCTGAGTGTTCGGAAGAGACATTCCTAATTTGAAAATTCGAAGCTGGAAAAGGTATTTCATTTGCTTATTTTAGTACTCTGAATTTACTTTTACAATTTTCTATAATTAATGTCATTAGAATTAAAAGGTGTTTGAATTGTATGTTTGAAAATATGTATAAAACCTAGCAATTCACAAAAATACCATAAAAATAGAGGTTTTAGGCACCATCATTACATAATGACAAACCTTTTTAAATCCTTCAACTTCCAGTGGCAAATGCCACCAGAGAAACTCAGTTGTATTCATGTATTATAAATATCAAACTATATAAAAGGAGGTCTTGTGCATTTCAGGTTTGCAAGGCACCTGTGTACTTAAGATATGTACGGAGACCTACTGTACAGTAGCTTTGCCCCTTTAATTGGGGCACATTAATCACATGATATTTATCTACCCAACCCCAAACTGAGATTTTGCTCCTAGGGGCCTTAGGTAACTGCCAGTAAGTTATTTCAATGGCTGTCTCAAAGTTAACAAGTGTTATAATGAAATAATCTACCTGATACTAATAAAGGCTTTAGAATGTTCTAAAAAAAAGAGAGAGAGAGAGAATTAAAGGTGACTTAAGATCCTGTGGTCATCCCTCCTGCTAAGAATCTATGTTAGTAATTGATAACATTACTGATAAAGAGTCTAAGCATAATCGTGTTAAGCTTATATTATCCCCTCATTACTATGTGTACTGGCTTTATCTCATTTCTTGCTTACACACACACACACACAAACATTCCCACAAATATACCTAATAGAAAAAACTGTCTTCAAATCACACATATCCTTCTCAAGGACCTAAGGAGTGAAGTCTTAAAAGACAGCTATTACTGAAGACAATTTGGATATTCTTCAAAAATTTGAAAATATAATTAAAGTCCATAAATTCCTCTTCTGGGCATGTATCCAAAGGAATTGATATTAGGATCCCAAGATCTATTTGCACACCACATTCACGAAAGCACTATTCACAACAGCCAAGAGGCTGAAGCAACCAAAGTGTCCATCAACAGATAAATCCATAAACAAAATGTGGTATCTACAAACAATGAAATATTACTCAGGTTTTAAAAGAAAATTTTGACATTTGTCACAATGAAGAATCTTACATGAGTGAAATAAGTAAATCACAAAAAAAACAAATACTGTAAAACTCAACTGACATGAGGTATCCAGACTAGTAAAATTAGTAGAAACATAGAGAAGAATGAAGGTTGCCAGGGGCTGGGAAAAGAAGAAAATAGAGTTTCTTAATGGACATAGACTACCACTTTTGCCAGATGAGAAAGTTCTGGAGATTAGTTGCAGAATATGAATATACTTTACTAAGCTATACACTTAGGAGTAATTAAAGTGGTAAGCTTTATATGTATTTTACCACAATATTTTGAAAAACAGCCGCAACTCTAATAATTCCTCAAAATATCAGATTTTCTCTTTAACTGTTTGTAGTCATCCTTCAACAAATGTTTCGTATGCTGTTGCTCTTTTGTGATGGAGCAAATGCTTTTTTTCACGGGAAATTAAAGAGTTTGTGCAGACCTCTGGAGAAAATGGGATTGTGGTGTTTTCTTTGGGGTCAATTGTTAGAAGAAAACTTCTAACATGTCAGAAGAAAGAGCTAATATTATTGCATCAGCCCTTGCCCAGATTCCACAAAAGGTATGCACAGTAACTTAACCAGTGGGCAACTATTAACATTTAATAAGTTGGTGTTTTTCTTTATGGGGAGGGAGGTGGGAGGGGGGTTCAGGATTGGGAACACGTTGTACACCCGTGGTGGATTCATGTTGATGTATGGCAAAACCAAAACAATATTGTAAAGTAATTAGCCTCTAATTAAAATAAATACATAAATAAATATTTAATAACTTGGTTACACTCTATAAAAGGTCAGATTTTAGACATCTTCTGTAAGAAAGATAAACCATTTTAATAGCTTCAGCTTATCTCAAATATTTATGTTGTTGGTATTGCTTAATCACTAAGTTGTATCCAACTCTTTTGTGGCCCCATGGACTGTAGCCTGCCAGGCTTCTATGTTTGTTGGATTTCCCAGGCAAGAATAATAAAGTGGACTGCCATTTTCTTCTCCACAGGATCTTCCCAACCCAGGAAGTGAACTGTGTCTCCTGCATTGCAAGCAGATTCTTTACCATTGAGCCAGCATGGAAGCCCCTCATATATATATTTAAAAACCAAAATATACACAGCAGGTGCTAAAGTAGCACAGCGTGCCTTTGATTGATGAGAATTTTGAAGTAATATTGTGATAAGAAAGTATATTTAAGAGATGCATTGTGAATTCTGGTATTATAATAGTAGTGTGGGCAGGTACAGAAATTGCCAAATTATGCCCTGTTATTTACTCCTTTACCTTGAAGGACTCCAGAGGATACAGTACACATACAGATGTTCTCAGGAGTTAAATTTTAACAGTAAACATCAGTCAGTCAGTTCAGTCGCTCAGTCATGTCTGACTCTTTGTGATCCCATGAACTGCAGCACGCCAGGCCTCCCTGTCCATCACCAACTCCCAGAGTCCACCCAAACCCATGTACATTGAGTTGGTGATGCCATCCAACCATCTCATCGTCTGTCATCCCCTTGTCCTCCCGCCTTCAATATTTCCCAACATCGGGGTCTTTTCAAATGAGTCAACTCTTTGTATCAGGTGGCCAAACTATTGGAGTTTCAGCTTCAACATCAGTCCTTCCAATGAACACCCAGTACTAATTTCCTTTAGGATGGACTGGTTGGATCTCCTTGCAGTCCAAGGGACTCTTTTTTTTTTTTTTTTTAAACTTTACAATATTGTATTAGTTTTGCCAAATATCGAAATGAATCCGCCACAAGTATACATACCCGCGTTCCCCATCCTGAACCCTCCTCCCTCCTCCCTCCCCTACCCTCCCTCTGGGTCGTCCCAGTACACCAGCCCCAAGCATCCAGTACCGTGCATCGAACCTGGACTGGCGACTCGTTTCATACATGATATTATACATGTTTCAATGCTATTCTCCCAAATCTCCCCACCCTCTCCCTCTCCCACAGAGTCCATAAGACTGATCTATACATTGGTGTCTCTTTTGCAGTCTCGTACACAGGGTTATTGTTACCATCTTTCTAAATTCCATATATATGCGTTAGTATACTGTATTGGTGTTTAAGAGTGTTCTCCAACACCACAGTTCAAAAGCATAAATTCCCAGAGGGATGGTATGGGGAGGGAGGAGGGCGGAGGGTTCAGGATGGGGAACACATGTATACCTGTGGCAGATTCATTTTGATATTTGGCAAAACTAATACAATTATGTAAAGTTTAAAAATAAAATAAAATTAAATTTAAGAAAAGCATCAATTCTTCAGCACTCAGCTTTCTTTATAGTCCAACTCTCACATCCATACACGACTACTGGAAAAACCATAGCCTTGACTAGACGGACCTTTGTTGACAAAGTAATGTCTCTGCTTTTGAATATGCTGTCTAGTTTGGTCATAACTTTCCTTCCAAGGAGTAGTGTCTTTTAATTTCATGTCTGCAATCACCATCTACAGTGATTTCAGAGCCCAGAAAAATAAAGTCAGCCACTGTTTCCACTGTTTCCCCATGTATTTGCCATGAAGTGATGGGACCAGATGCCATGATCTTAGTTTTCTGAATGTTGAGCTTTAAGCCAACTTTTTCACTCTCTTCTTTCACTTTCATCAAGAGGCTCTTTAGTTCCTCTTCACTTTCTGCCATAAGGGTGGTACCATCTGCATACCTGAGGTTATTGATATTTCGTCCGGCAATCTTGATTTCAGTTTGTCTTCCTCCAGCCCAGCATTTCTCATGATGTACTCTGCATATAAGTTAAATAAGCAGGGTGACAATATACAGCCTTGACCTACTCCTTTTCCTATTTGGAACCAGTCTGTTGTTCCATGTTCAGTTCTAACTGTTGCTTCCAGACCTGCATACAGGTTTCTCAAGAGGCAGGTCAGGTGGTCTGGTATTCCCATCTCTTTCAGAATTTTCCTCAATTTATTGTAATCCAGTCAAAGGCATTGACATAGTCCATAAAGCAGAAATAGATGTTTTTCTGGAACTCTCTTGCTTTTTTGATGATCCAGTAAGCATAGTAGCACAATAATGTTAATTTTGATAAAAGCCTGAAATGTGCCATGCAATGTATACTTGCGAGGTAATCCTGGCCCCTTTTATTTCCTCTAAATTTTAGTGTGCTATTCAGTGTGCTTTTCAAGGGAACTACCTAGATAGAGAAAGGATGGTCAGGGCCCCCCAAACTGCCTCCAGACATCCAACCAGCCACAGTGATTTAGAGAAAGAGAAACATCAACATCCCTGTTTGACTGGGCCCTGTCAGATCAAAGACCAAAGTGTGAAGATGGGGTCCTGCCCTTAGAATGAACCCTGCCCATTGTAAAGTCTGACTCCTAGTGGACTCTGTTTCTCCTCCAAATTGAGGAAGGAAAAGAGGCTGTAAGAAGATGTCAAGTATGAGCAAGACTGGCATGGAAAAGATTCAGTTGCCTCCTCCTCCATAAAATATAGTAGTAATGTATTTTCTACTATGTAAAATACCCTTGGCTGTTATCTTCTACTATGTTAAATATCGTTTTGGAAATTTGTGAACTACTTTTTAGTTTGCTATCTGATATTATAGTCTTCTTCTAAGCACCTACACTAATTTTTTGCTGAGAACTTAGAGTTATTTTACATTCACATGACAAGTAGAAGTCAAATGCTAGTAAATTAAAATACTGATAAAAGAATTGCTTGGGAATCAAAGTTGGTTATCTTATTTTGATACTGGGCAAGCAAACCACATTAATCAGTGCTGTCAATGCTTTGTGCCTCATTGTCAAAATGTTCAGGACTGATTCAATAAATTTTAGCAACATCATTTTGGAACTTTTTCAACAGCCTTATTGATATTTAAAAGTAGTAACATGGTTTTCTTTTCTAAATTCAAATAATTTTGAAACTAGTAATAGTGCTAATACTCTGGATTCATGTAAGATACTACCAGTTGCCATATTTGTTGGAAGTAGGGCTTAACAATTTGCAATCTCAAAGAACTTATACTTCCTACGCAGCATAAGTTAAATTGATTATTGATAAATTAGAGACTTCCCTATAGCTCAGATGGTAAAGAATCTGCCTGCAATGCAGAAGACCTGGATTCGATCCCTGGGTCAAGAAGATCCCCTGGAGAAGGAAATGGCAACCCACTCCAGTATTCTTGCTGGGAGAAACCCATGGAGAGAGGAGCCTGGTGGGCTACAGTCCATGGAGTCACAAAGAATTGAACACAATTACATCAATTTGTAAAAATATTTCTCATTGCATGCATGATTGTATGCACTTTCCTTTCTGTAAATAAAAAAATAAAAACTCTAATGAAATAATGAGTTATATTAAGTGGATATAAGTTAGCTCCCTTCTATAACAGTCAAAAAGAAATAAACCAGTAACTATTAAATTTGAGAGCTAGTATATGAAATAAAGTAAATTGCAAGTTATTAGTAATCTGTGACTATTTTTGCACTAGAGTGAAGACCACCTAATGATTTCTCAAATATTTATACTTGTCATTGAAAATCTCATTTGTCTATGCCATTATGTGTGAAAGGTCATGGCTGCATAGAAACAGTAATAAGTACATAAAATGTGGGCATTCCATGTCACATTTCATGATAAAATTTGGTTTTTCCTCCCTCTGCTTGCATTCCCACTACAATTATGCTTCCTGTTGCCTTGACTCCCTTCTTATCTGAATAAATAGCTTCAGTATTTCTTTAAGAGAGAATATTTCTGACATGCCCTTCCCTATTTTTTTTGTTCATGTGCTTCCTTTTATCCCGACTGTTCTTTCCATTTCTTCACCTTTCAATCTTGGATTCACTTGTGGAATTAAAGTGACGAAGCACTCTTTTCAGAAAGTCTTCACTTACCTCTTCAGCAGACTTAATGGATTCTTGCTCTGAGTTCTGAAAGCAGTTTAAATGCAGTTTCCCATGTATCATCATCTGTTATCTAAAAGACACTGCTTCTTTCAGTGCCTTATAATATCCATTTTTCATTTTATTTCTAAGACTAAAAGTTAATAATTCTACTGAAATTCACTCAACCCTAGGCCATCCAAAAACCAAAGCTTTCATAACTCGTGGTGCAACCAATGGCATTTACAAGGTGATCTACCATGCGATCCCTATGGTGGGCCTTCCTTTGTTTGCTGATCAACATGATAACATCACTCATATGAAGGCCAAGGGAGCAGCCGTCAGATTGGACTTGGAAAATGTTAAGGACAGATTTGCTCAATGCTTTGAAGCAAGTCATTAATAATCCTTTTTAAGTATAGTTTTGTTTTTCTACTCTTCCTAGAGAAGTTCTCATATGAAGACAAATGAGTCTTCATATAAACACAATGAGGAGTAAGATTGTTCAACACTTTTAAAACAGTTGTCAGTAACCATTTTGAGTGTCACATTGAGTTTTTTCTCTGTGGTTTTTAGGGAAAAGGTTTATCTCAGGTTTAGGGATAGTGGAACAATTTTGGAAGAGTTACTCATTAGAATGAGAGGAATCACTTATAAATATAGGTATATTCTTAGTTCTTTTGGTTGTTATGTTATTTAGAAGAATGTAAAATCATAATGTAATTAATTTAGAAGATATACATTGGGATATTCCTGTAGAAAAGCCAAATTTTCTTAAACCAGGAATATTAGATTTCCAAATTATTTCAGGATATGCATTAATTTCAATATTATTATTATTAATATCATAACTATGATGTATATATCTTCCCCCTTTTGCTTCATGGTAACTTTGGAAAGAAAACATTTTGAGAATATATTGATAATAATAGCACAGTGACAGTGGACAATTTTGTTTTAAAAGTAGTATTATTTTTATTTTAGCACAAATACAATAAATGAGTACCATAAGAATCACAGTTTCTTCTTTTTTAAGAGCTATAGGCTTCATTTGGTGGTTTTTATGTAAAAGTACATCTCTCTAGTATCTTTATACATTTCTTAATCTTTAGTATTGTAAAGCTGCTGTCCAAAAATGAAAATAATTTATTACCAGATATATACTGAATGTTTATGAAACTCTACAAGGTGTACTAAGTCTTTTGGCACATACTAAGTAACTTTTTCATTATAGTCTTTCCCTAGAGTATAACAAAAATATGTCTGGATTACTGACCTTTTCTCAAAAACCCAGTGCTCCCCATATGTTTTGTACAGAACAGGGAGAGAAGTTACCTCAATAATTATCGCTACAGTGCCATGTTGTAGCACTTTGTGATTCAGAGCTCCTGAATTTCTTTATTCCTCCTTCTTTCTTGACTGTTAGTCCATCATCATTTCAACTGTAGAAATAAATGTAACTGCAAAGCCTGAAAGTGAAATGTTGAGCCTTCTCCAGATTCTAAAATAACTAACAAGGAAAACAATATTAGCAAACATTTGCTGAGAGCTTACTTTATGCTAGGAATGCCTCTAAGAATCAACACATTATTCTTCAAAATAATCAGATAAGGTACTATTTCCATTCATTCCATTTCACAATAAAAAACTGTGAACTAGGAAGAATGAAAAACAGGCAGCAAATAAGTGTCAGAGTCAGGATTCAAACCAAGGCAATTCACTGCCACACTTTTAACTGTTACTTCACTAATAAAAGATCATCATCAATTTCTGGGCTACTCCTCCTCATCCCTGCCTGAATGTATCTCTGAACCTCATCATAGATATACCAGGTATCTCTGGGTTATGACAGCATTTTGAAACTTATTAAAAATTCTTTACTGGATGATTCCAGCTTTGAACACTCAAATCATGTATTTATTTCTTCTCTTCTTTCTCTTTCTTTGCCTTAGGGACTTAACTAATTCTACTCTTTAGGCTTCAATGTTTCTCCTTCCCCATCTTTTCTCTCTTAGCTTGAAATTCTATTCATTTAACAAATTCTAGCCCATAAGCTCTCTATAATTGTCCCTAAGGAAAATAATATATTTTCTTTCCTTTATGTGGCATTCATTTATACCATCTGCATGAAAATTTCACACATTTATCTTTTCTGGTTTGTTGTATAAATTAATGTCTCTTTGGTTTTCCTTTAGGTATACAGAGAATGTGATGAGGTTATCAACCATTCTACGTGATCAGCCTATGAAGCTCCTAGACCGAGCAGTCTTCTGGATTGAGTTTGTCATGTGCCACAAAGGAGCCAAGCACCTGTGGCCAGCTGACTACCTCAACTGCTTCCAGTACCACTCCCTGGATATGACTGGGTTCCTGCTGGCCTGTATGACAACTGTTATTTTCCTTCTCATAAAAGGTTGCTTGCTTTGCTATCAAAAGTTTGTTAAGACAGGAAAGAAGAAAAAGAGGAAGTAGACTGTGAGATCTCAGGCTAGCAGACATGATAGACAGTGTTATTCCATTTAATTCAACCACTATGGATCAAGTTGTGACCAGATTTTCGTCCATATTTGACAAGAACTGTGTCTTCCTGTTTTACCCAAAATTTTAATCTTGATTGAATATATTGTGTTAGTTAATCTACTCAACTCTAAGGATGAAAATCCTGTGTATTTCTTGATAAACACTTAAATATTCCTCTTGAAATGATCAGTTCTGTTCATCAAACCAAAGAAAAATGGTACCTAAAAATATAAGGTGGATTATAGTCAATTTAAAATTCTAATTTCATAAATCTTTCAGTAATTAATTCTACTTTTTAAAATACTGATTTATGTATAATTTTATTTTGGGGGGGCTCCAAAATCACTGCAGATGGTGCTGCAGCCATGAAATTAAAAGACACTTACTCCTTGGAAGGAAAGTTATGTCCAACCTAGATAGCATATTGAAAAGCAGAGACATTACTTTGCCAACAAAGGTCCGTCTAGTCAAGGCTATGGTTTTTCCTGTATCATGTATGGATGTGAGAGTTGGACTGTGAAGAAGGCTGAGGGCCGAAAAATTGATGCTTTTGAACTGTGGTGTTGGAGAAGACTCTTAAGAGTCCCTTGGACTGCAAGGAGATCCAGCCAGTCCATTCTGAAGGAGATCAACCCTGGGATTTCTTTGGAAGGAATGATGCTAAAGCTGAAACTCCAGTACTTTGGCCACCTCATGCAGAGTTGACTCATTGGAAAAGACTCTGATGCTGGGAAGGATTGGGGGCAGGAGGAGAAGGGGACGACAGAGGATGAGATGGCTGGATGGCATCACTGACTCGATGGACGTGAGTCTGAGTGAACTCTGGGAGTTGGTGATGGACAGGGAGGCCTGCTGCGATTCATAGGGTTGCAAAGAGTCGGACACGACTGAGCGACTGAACTGAACTGAACTGAACTTACAACAAAAAAGAAAATTACAGGTGAATATCTTTGATGAATATTGATGCAAAAATCCTTTAAAAATATTAGCTAACAAAAAAATTAGTACACTGAACTCAATTATACATTAAAAAAATCACACACCATGATCAATTTGGATTTATTCTAAGATTACAAAGATGGCTCAACATATGAAAGTCAATCAATGTGATACACTACAGTAACAAAAGGCAAGATAAAAATCACACAAATATCACCAATTTGATAAAATTCAGTATCTCTTCATGACAAAAACTCTCATCAAAGTGGGTACAGAGGAAACATATTTCAACACAGGGGCTTCCCCAGTGATTCAGGGATAAAGAATCAGCCTGCAGTGCAGGAGACACAGGACACACGGGTTGGAACCCTGGGTCAGGAAGATCCACTAGAAGAAGGAATGGCAACCTACTTCAGTACTCATGCTGAGAAAATCCCATGAACAGAGGAGCCTGGCAGGCTACAGTCCATGGGGTAGCAAAAAGAGTCAGAAACAACTGAGCAATGGAGCATATTCAACATAATTAAGGGCATTTATGATAACTGAGCGACTTCACTTTCACTTTTCACTTTCATGCTTTGGAGAAGGAAATGGCAACCCACTCCAGTGTTCTTGCCTGGAGAATCCTAGGGATGGGGGAGCCTGGTGGGCTGCCGTCTATGGGGTCGCACAGAGTCAGACACGACTGAAGCGACTTAGCAGCAGCAGCAGCAGCATGACAACTGAGCGACTTCACTTTCACTTTTCACTTTCATGCATTGGAGAAGGAACTGGCAACCCACTCCAGTTTTCTTGCCTGGAGAATCCCAGGGACGGGGGAGCCTGGTGGGCTGCCGTCTATGGGGTTGCACAGAGTCTGACACGACTGAAGTGACTTAGTAGTAGCATGACAAACCTACAGCAAACAGATTAATAAATAAATAATAAAGCAAAACACAATACGTCTGTATCACAAAGCTGAATTTGGAGTTGAAACAATAAATTGAAAACTGGTATAACAGACAATAGTACTTCAAATTTTTCATTCATTAACATCCCAAAGGTTTTTGCATCCTTGGGCCCAGCATCATAATAAAATTCAGGTGAATAGAGGCATGTGTGGGTGCTCAGTTATGTATGACTCTGTGATCCAATGGACTGTAGTCCGCCAGGCTCCTCTGACCATGGGATTTCCTAAGCAAGAATACTGGAGTGGGTGGCCATTTCGTTCTCCAGGGGATTTTCCTGATCCAGGGAATGAACCTGTACCTTCTGCATTGGCAGGCAGATTCTTTACCACTGTGTCACCTGGGAAGCCAAATAAAAGGCACAGCTTGTCTTTAAAATGAAGTTCATAGAAGTGGTAGTAGATAGAGCTCCTGACAAAGATGAATAAAAGTTAGGTCCCCTCGGGTCTGCAGCACCCCTGGTGGTCACTTCTTTTTTTTTTTTTCACACTTGAAACTAATAATTTATTTATCTATTTTAATTATAATTCAATAAAAATTATTTTGAGACTGAATTTTAACTGAAAGTGGAGTAGGGAAATGGAGGAAGAAAAAAAACAAGAGATGGAGAAAGTCTAGCCCTTAAGTAATCTCAAATGTTCTTTTAGATTACTCTTCCTGGGAACTCCCTGGTGGTCCAGGGGTTAAGAATCTGCCTTCCAATGTGAGGGATGTGTGTTCGATCCCTCATCTGGGAAGTAAGATCTCACCTGTCCCAGGCATAAAGCCCCTGTATGACTCAACTAGAGAAAGCCTGCATGCAGTAAAGACTCAGTGCAGCCAGAAAAAGAAAAAAAGATAATCTTCCTAATTTCTTTTAATTTCTGGTTTTAACTAGTTTATCCTATCATCTGTTATATAAAATCCAGACTGATTACAAAGCTTTCTACACCTGCCCTCTAGCCTTATCTCTTACCTTTTTGGCCCTGTCTTGTATCTGACATGACTGAGCGACTGAACTGAACTGAACTGTATGCCTCAACTTCATTTCCTCTAGCCAGACTGATCTACTCGCTGTCCTTCCAAACATTTCATATTCACCTTCCATGTAAATATTCATACTGCCTTTTATTTCTGGAATGATGCCCAGAATAATGTTTTCTCTTTTTTCAACTTTTCAAATCCTGCCTATCTCTCAAAACCCAATTCAAATTTCATCTTCCTCTTACATCAACCAAAAATGATGACTTTCTTCTTTAATGTCCAAATTATGGTAGAATAGACTAGATTTTCTACGTAATAGCTAGCTCAGTCTAGGTTATGGGAAATCCATTATGTTGGACCTGAAGGTTAGCCGAATATGCCATCCCAAACTATGCCACTTTGGCATGTTACTTTGAATTAAATACTTAGGAAAGTAAAGTTACTTAGGAGAAAACTGGTATAAGGATACTCTGACTTTCCTCTGTCCCCACTGATAGCAGGAAATAAATCGCCCTGTGAGGCTACCCTCTATTCCAGGAGAGTGGAAGGCATCCTTATCAACAGAGATAAGGAATTTAGGGCTAAGACTATTTAAACAAAACTTGTTACTTTTTCATGAATTTGCTATGCCAAGGGCAAACCCCTTTACCTTGTCAATTCTTCATCAAGGTATTATTTCTTTGTCTAAAAGGTATAATATCTGCCTGTCTGGTCATTTCTTTGAGTCTCATATTTTTATGGGCTCTCGTATATACAAAATTAAATGTTTTTCCCTGTTTATCTGTCTTACATAAATTTAATTATTAGATCAGACAATGAACCCGGAAGAGAAGGAAAGTTTTCCTCCCCTAAAAGCCCACATAAGCCTTCATCTCTGAACCCATCACCAATCTGTTCAAACATCCATCAAACCAGCACTAGAGTGACCAGATAATTGGTGTCTCCTCTATGATGGATATTAAATCAAACAATCCAAAATAAATGGAAATACAGTATTTTATTGATTTAACTGGCAAATCTCTATTAATATGATCACCCATTTTTTTGTATAGTAGTTTTGTTGTTTTTTATCCATTCAAGTCTCTTTTTTGTACGTACTGAACTCCTTTTCTATTGTGGTGCTTTTCTATTGACTCTTCCTTGGCTTAGAGAAAGTATGAAAGGTCAATTTGTCATTTGTAAAAACAAAAAATCTAGAATCCCAGAGTCATGGATGACCATGAGTGAAAGTGACTGGCAAAGAAACAAGACTCACAAAAGACAGATTAACTGGTAAAAATTAACCAGAAATTCAAGGTCAGAGAAGTTGAGCTTTGGAGCTGGGTTGATCAGTCATAATGAGGACATGCAGGTTACATGACCCAAGAAAGAATGAAATAAAAAGGAAGGCAAACACATTGAATCAGATCACAAATACTACAATGTAGCACAGAATGGGTAAGTATGGCCAGGAAAACAATTAGAAACACAAGAACTTTAAAAGCACCATAGATAATCAGGAGAGCTCCGATGTGAAGGCTAGAGGCTCTATCTGTTAAGATTCAGTCAGAAAAACAGAAAATTCACTAATTCTGTCTACAACTTATCATACTCATTCTTCTCTTCATCCATTCAGTTCCATTTTAGTTCATACAATCAATGAATATATTTCTGACTTCTAGAATTTCTAATGGTTCTTTTTATAGTCAACTTCCCACCCCAACCTATTCTTACCTGCACTTTCATCTCTGAACAGTCTAAACATGCCTTTCTAAATAAAAAAATTTATTGACATACAGTTGATTTACAATGTTAATTTCTGGTGTACAGCAAAGTGATATATATATATATATTCTTTTCCATTAGTTTATTACAAGATATTGAATACAGCTCCCTGTGCTGTATAGTAGGACCTTGTTGTTATCTATTTTATATATAGCAGCTTGTAGTTTGTATCTGCTAATCCCCAAATCCTAATTTATCCTTTCCCCCACTTCTACTTTGGTAACCATAGATTTGTTTTCTATGTGAATCTGTTTCTGTTTTGTAAATAAATTTTTATTATTTTTTAGAGTCCACATATAAACAATATCAAATGATATTTATCTGACTTACTTCACCTAGTACAATAATCTCGAGGTCCATCCATATTGTTGCAAATGGCATTATTTCATTCTTTTCATGGTTGAGTGGGGCTTTCCAGGTGGCTCAGTGGTAAGAGAATCTGGCTGCCAATTCAGGAGACTTAGATTCAACCCCTGGGTTGGGAAGATCCCTTGGAGTAGGAAATGGCAACCGACTCCAATATTCTTGCCTGGAAAATTCCATGGACTAAGGAACGTGGCAGGCTACAGATGGATGGGGTCACAAAGAGTAGGATATGACTGAGCATGCATGCACTTATGGCTGAGCAATATTCCACTATATTTATGTGTGTATGTGTGGGTGTGCATGCACACACCACATCTTCTTTATCCATTCATCCTCCAGTGGACATTTAGGTTGCTTGTCTTTGCTAAATACTGCTATGAATATTGGAGTGATGCCATCTTTTCAAATTACAGCATTTTCAGATAAGACATTCCCTTTTAATTATTTTTTAAATTTTAATGAAGTCAGAGATGTTTCTATAAATACTTTAGAATTCATTGAGATTTCATTTGTGACCCTGCACAAGGTCAATCTTATCAAATGTTTCATGTGTGTGCTCTTTAAAAGAATGTATATACTCTATATGGAGCTACAGAATTCAACGGATGAAACTTGTTTTTCTCAAAATAATCCAAGTTTCATACTAATTTTTGTTTGCTTGACTATCAGTTTCCAAGAGTACATTAAAATATCACAATTTTTATGTTAATTCTTAATAGAAATGTTTATCACATTTTACTTTTTGTTTTTCATTCTACTTGTTTGAAATTAATAGTATTACATCAATTTTTACTTCATTAGTATTAGAATGCATATGTTTAATAATATATACATAATTTTAAGTAATCAAAAAAGAGAGTTCCAGAAAAACATCTATTTCTGCTTTATTGACTATGCCAAAGCCTTTGATTGTGTGGATCACAATAAACTGTGGAAAATTCTGAAAGAGATGGGAATACCAGACCACCTGAGAAACCTGTATGCAGGTCAGGAAGCAACAGTTAGAACTGAACATGGAACAACAGGCTGGGTTTAAACAGGAAAAGGAGTACATCAAGGCTGTATATTGTCACCCTGCTTATTTAACTTATATGCAGAGTACATCATGAGAAACATTGGGCTGGAGGAAGCACAAGCTGGAATCAAAACTGCCAGGAGAAATATCAATAACCTCAGGTATGCAAATGATACCATCCTTATGGCAGAAAGTGAAGAAGAACTAAAGAGCCTCTTGATGAAAGTGAAAGAGGAGAGTGAATAAGTTGGCTTAAAGCTCAACATTCAGAAAACTAACATCATGGCATCCAGACCCATCACTTCATGGCAAATACATGGGGCAACAGTGGAAACAGTGGCTGACTTTATTTTTCTGGGCTCTGAAATCACTGCAGATGGTGACTGCAGACACGAAATTAAAAGACGCTTACTCCTTGGAAGAAAAGTTATGACCAAACTAGACAGCATATTCAAAAGCAGAGACATTACTTTGTCAACAAAGATCCGTCTAGTCAAGGCTATGGTTTTTCCAGTAGTCACGTATGGATGTGAGAGCTGGACTATAAAGCTGAGTGCTGAAGAATTGATGCTTTTGAACTGAGGTGTTGGAGAAAACTCTTGAGAGTCCCTTGGATTTTAAGAAGATGCAACCAGTCTATCCTAAAGGAGATCAGTCCTGGGTGTTCATTGAAGGACTGATGTTAAAGCTGAAACTCCAATACTTTGGCCACCTGATGCAAAGAGCTGACTCATTGGAAAAGACCCCGATGCTGGAAAATATTGAAGACAGTAGGAGAAGGGGATGACAGAGGGTGAGATGGTTGGATGGTATCACCGACTCAATGGACATGGGTTTGGGTGGACTCAGGGAGTTGGTGATGGACACGGAGGCCTGGCGTGTTTCGGTTCATGGGGTCGCAAAGTGTCAGACACGACTGAGTGACTGAACTGAAGGGTGTAACAACTAAATGCTAAGATTAAAAGATTAATTATCGAAGACTAAAAGAGACTAAGAAGATGTGACAACTAAATGCAATCTATGAACCTGGATTGGATCCTGGTGTAGAAAAAGTTAGAAACAGAAAAATCTGTAGCTAGACTGTTAACACTGTGGTTTCTACATTCTACCTACCCCCATTTTCCACCCCCACCCACCAACTCCCAGAATTAGAGTTCTTTTGTAAAGAAATTGAAAAATTGTCCAGGGAGAAATAAAGTACCTAAAATCAGTGTAACACATCAAAGTAAATCATTTCTCGTTCTGGCACGTATAACTCCCTTGAGTCATATCTAGTAATACGCACTCAGCATAAAAATCAAAGCCAGATAGTTAACAAATCCTTTACAGGTACAGAGCGTTCCCAGTGATTTCTTTGATCTATTGCTCATTCTTAAATACGAAGAGACAAGCAAAGATCAGAAAACATTTATGGATAGCTTATAAAATGCCAGATTAAGGCCAGCACACACAACACACACACACACACACAGACACACACACACCAGAATAAACATAATGAACAAATCAGAATTTTAAAAAATAAAGTTTAACCTTATTTAGTAACCTCTGCTGCTGCTCCTAAGTCACTTCAGTCGTGTCCGACTCTGTGTGACCCCAGAGACGGCAGCCCACCAGCTTCCCCCGTCCCTGGGATTCTCCAGGCAAGAACACTGGAGTTGTTGCCATTTCCTTCTCCAATGCATGAAAGTGAAAAGTGAAACTGAAGTCACTCAGTCATGTCTGACTCTTCGTGACCCCATGGACTGCAGCCCAAACAGGCTCCTCCGTCCATGGGATTTTCCAGGCAAGAGTACTGGAGTGGGGTGCCATTGCCTTCTCCTTAGTAACCTCAGAGGTCATCAAAAATTTCATTCATAATTACTACAAAATGAAATGAGGAAAAAGGGAGGGGTCTTGTATATTTCACACCTCTATGTCCTATCTCCTACCTTTTTAAACCTATTTTGCTCACTAGCTTTTGCTGTGCCAAGGAGCTTCTGCAGTTACAATTGGATAGTATAGATCTCTCACTTTCTACACAAGAGCTTCTTTAACACCACTGCATGCAACTGCTGAAGGAACGCATCTCACACAAGCATAATCTAGCAGAATGTTGAATAGGAGCCCCCTCCCATCGTGCAGGTGGTCATTTGTGAGTATATTATACATGGCTTCTTACTGGGTCCCAGTGGACTTAGGTTCCACGTGCTCATTAGCTTCGTAATACATGTACTAACTTTTCTCGCTTCCTGTTTCATCCTTTCCTGTTCCCTACTCCTGTACCCTAGGACTGCTCAAAATAAATTACTGCTTTCTGATCCTTATCGCAGGCTCTGTTTTCTGAGAATATACTGAAATAGGCTGCACCAGAACTGGCTCTAAAAAGCAGACCTGCACGATAAGATGTGGGAACTGGCTAACTCATTGATAACTAGCAATAACAATCTCACTCCTGATGACATGTGCAACACTGAGAGATCCTAGCATTTGGCAACATTACAATTTATAAGAATCGTACAACCAGTGAGGTTATGTGGAGAAGATAAAAAGTATTCATTTATGGACAGTACACTGTGAAAGTGTTAGATACTCAGTCATGTCCAACTCTTTGCAACCCATGGACTATAGCCTGCCAGGCTCGTTTGTCCATGGAATTCTGCAGGGGTCCAGCCCCGGTGGATCCAGGGAATTCGAAGCGGCGACGGTGTCGGCGAGGATCAGGAAACAATTGCTTAATTAAATGTTAATTAAGGATATAAAGAGTGGTTAAATAAGGATAGCTCAGTGAGGAAGTTCAGTGGAGAAAAGAGGCTGAATAATTCAGCCAGAAGGTGAGAGAAAGAACGACATGGGGAGACCAAGTTTCGGTGAACAAGGCCCGCACTTTATTTTCCAAAGTAGTTTTTATACCTTACGTTATGCATAGAGGATAATGGGGGAAGGGGTAGAGTCATGCAGTAAGCCAGGCTTTCTTCCTGCAAACTTATCATATGCAAAAGTTTAGGTGATTTGCATCATCTTCTGGCCCAGAGGCCTGTTAACATTTTAAGACCCTTTCTTCAGAAAACTTATTTTTCTCTAAAGGTAATTAGTCAGGCGCCACCCTCCAAAAGCATTAGATAAAGTTGCATTACTACAGGGCAAAGGTGTGGTGGGCCATAACAATAAAAAGAATTAACTCAAGGGTCCAAGGTTACAAACATTAAAGCTACTACTTACACCAATTATATTAATCAATACACTGCCAGGGACACAGCAGGTAAGGGATATGGAAACTTAGCAGCAAACATTGGCCCAACAAGTGAAAAACCCTTGACCAATACAATTTCTAATCAATCTTTTAACTGCTCAAAGGAATCTGTAGACAGTTTAGAACATCTTATGCCTCTCAGTTGGGAGGCTCTGAACAATCACATGTGGCCGGAAGAACCTATTCAGGAGAGAGATGGTGGTGGGAGACAGCCCCCCGTAAAGTCAGAGGTGTAGGTGAGAGCACAAAGCAGTAAAGTAGGCAGACTCTGGTTTTGGGGGTAGATGCTCAAGAATTTCCAGGGGGACTCCTGAGGCTCGATCCCGCCTTTGCGTATGCTGAGCCTCCTTCCTCATGACCTTTGCCACGGGTGGAGTTCCTCAGGCTGGATCCCTGCAGAATTCTCCAGGCAAGAATACTGGAGTGGGTAGACATTCCCTTTTCCAGGGGATCTTCCTGACCCAGGAATGGAAGCCGGGTCTCCTGCATTGCAGGTAGATTCTTTGCCATCTGAGTCACCAGATAATGCTTATGTGGAAATTACTATTGGTAATAATACAGTTTACAGAGTGACATGGGTTTTTTTTAAAACAAACAAACAAAAAGTTTTAGAAGTCTTATAAATGACAAACTCAGTTTAAGTAGACATCAAATCAAAATACGCTGTGCAAGTCAGGAGTTCTCCTTGGCAGTGTTTAGCCTCTTTCTTCTGCAGCAGCAGAAAACCAGGCTTAGAATATAATTGCTAAGATAGAAGCCTACAAAGAAGACTCAACTCAAGCTCAACAGTTTTCCTACCAAAGTCAGGGTCTAGATAGAAAAATGGGGAACTCTTGAAACCTGGGTTGGGGGAGTAAGCCTGAAAATGCTCAATACCCAGGTTCTTCTAGGTTCTGCTTCTGGGGGTACAGTAGTGAAGACAGTTCTATCAGGGGTCACAGTAAAGTCACCACTAAACATAAAGCTATGAATATCACATTTTGGACTCTTCATACCAGTCACTCGGTGGGCAAAGAAAATAGTAACTGTTAAGAGTGGACAACGAACCCTGATCCAAGTCAGGAAATATGATCATAGTTACATGACAGGGAAAGAAGGGATTAATCTGAGACTCAGGATGCGGCATGCTATGCTGTGTGTTAAAATCTATCAGTCATGTCCAACTCTTTGCAACTTCATGGACTATAGCCTGCCAAAGTCCTCTGTCCAAGGGGTTCTCCAGGCAAGAATACTGAATGGGCTGCCATACCTTCCTCCAGGGTATCTTCCTAACCCAGGGGTCGAACCTAAGTCTCTTACATCTCCTGCATTGGCAGGTGAGTTAACCACTAGCACCACCTGCAGAGAAGGCAATGGCACCCCACTCTAGTACTCTTTGCCTGGAAAATCCCATGGACAGAGGAGCTTGGTAGGCTGCAGGCAATGGGGTTGCTAGGAGTCAGACACGACTGAGCGACTTCACATTCACTTTTCACTTTCATGCACTGGAGAAGAAAATGGCAACCAACTCCAGTGTTATTGCCTGGAGAATCCCAGGGACAGGGCAGCCTGGTGGGCTGCCATCTCTGGGGTCGCACAGAGTCGGACACACGACTGAAGCAACTTAGCAGCAGCAGTGTCACCACCTGGGAAGCCCCAGGATGCAAAGGGGTGCCTAAAATTTAGGGGGGTAGAACTCAGTGCTAGTGATAACCATGAACTGACATGGGTAGGGTGGTTTGAGGGTCAAGGTTCATGTCATCCCATCAGACTAGCAATTTAGAACAGCCAAAGTGCTGGCAAAGAGAAAAGTAAAAGAATCTGCAGTAAAGGAAGATGAAGAGACAAGCAAAGCTTTTTCTGAAGCTAAAGATAGTGGTCACAATTCCTCAGTGGAGGGATTGAGATAAAAAATACGGCTGATGTGGAAAGAAGCAAAATTTTTTATGATGGTTGGGTCAATGAATTAAATATATGTACACATATCCTGATGCTGGGAAAAATTAAAGACTGGAGAAGGGGACGACAGAGGAAGAGATAGTTGGATGGCATCAGCAACTCAATGGACATTGAGTTTGAGTCAACTGCGGGAGTTGGTGATGGACAGGGAGGCCTGGCGTGCTGCAGTCCACGGGGTCGCAAAGAGTCAGACACGACTGAGCAACTGAACTGATATTAACTTGTAAAATGTACTGGTGAATATAAACAAAATGTTAGTGAAATTTATTACCAATTGGTTTAATCAAAGGCAATGCTGATTCAGAATCCAGGTTTCTTAATACATAAGTGTTCTTTCTTCTCAACCCCACTGCAGAGATTTAAAATAAATCCTTTTTTTGAAAGACTGAAAGGCAGGAGGAGAAGGGGACGACAGAGGACAAGATGAATGGATTCCATCACCAACTCAATGGACATGAGTTTTTGAGAAAGCTCCAGGAGATGGTGAAGGATAGGGAGGCCTGATGTGCTGCAGTCCATGGGGTCACAAAGAGCTAGACACAACTGAGCAACTGAACAATATATATCTATTAGGCTGGTACAAATGTTAATTGTGGTTTTGGACTGTGATTTTTAAGTCATTATAACTAGACTCAAACACATCTTCATTAATCAAAATAGGAACCACTGCAATCAACACATTTTTGCCAATGAGGAACAAGTTTGCTTATTCCTGTAGCACAAAAACCCATGCGTCAGGATTCAATGAACTCTCGGAAAGCATTTTCTACCTCCTGCTGGTTGTAGAAGCATTTTCCCTGTAAAAAGTTGTAAAATGCTTGAAGAGGTGGTAGTTGGCAAGAGGTCAGGTGAATACGGTGGATGAGGCAAAACTTCATAGCCCAATTTTTTCAACTTCTGAAGCACTGGTTGAGCGGTCAGACATTGTGGAGAGAACTGGGCCTTTTCAGTGCAGCTCAGCGATCTGCCGAGCACACTTCTTGGATGTAATGGTTTTGCCAGGATCCAGAAAGCTGTAGTGGATCAGACTGACAACAGACCACCAGTAACCATGACCTTTTGGGCGTGCAAGTTTGGCTTTGGGAAGTGTTTTGGAGCTTCTTGGTCCAACCAGAGCTGGTTGTTGCATAAAAACCATTTTGAACTTCAATTAGAAAATCGCTTGAATTTGCTTTTTGTCTAACATCATTTCTCTAGTCTAAATTAAACAGCTATAAATCTTCAGCAGAAATATAAGGCAAGAAATGTGCTAAAATGATGTAAACATAACATTTATTTAAGAATATATTTCAATATCAAACGACAAAGTTCAACAATGCAAAACCACAATTACTTTTGCACCAACCTAAATACTAATTGGGAACGCATGGAAAAATATTCTAAATGTCAGTGAGAATATGAAAGCAGTAAGCTGACAGTTTTAAAAATCATTCAACAGTGAAGTTCTTGTGTTCTTTTGACACTATTATGAACATGATTTAGCACAGAATTATGACAGTGTATGAAAATGAAAAAATGTGATCAAACATGCAAATATCACAAATATTTAAATATTCAACATAACAAAGGCCAAAATGGTAACTTAAAATACAGTTCTTTCAGCCATCTTGGATCCTGTGGAGGCCTGCTGGGAGCAGGATGTCTAAAACAACAGCTATGTCTGGAAGGCTGTGGTACAAGGCCATTTTTGTTGGCTAAAAGTGGGGTCTGTGGAACCAGAGGGAGCACACAGCTCTGCTGAAAACTGAAGGTGTATATGCTTGGGATGAATTCTATCTAGGCAAGTGATCTGCTTATGTGCACAAAGCAGAGAACATCACAGTAACTCCTGGCAGATAACCTAACAAAATCAGAGTAATCTGGAAAAAGATAACTCACGCTCATAGCAACAGTGGCATGGTTCGTGCCGAATTTCAAAGCAACCTTCCTGCTACTGGACATAGAACCTGTGTGATGTTGCATCCTTTAAGTATTTAAACTTACTAAAAAGTAAATAAATAAACATGTGGATTTATGAAAAAAAATTTTTAATCTTTTATTTTTTTAAATATAAACTTATTTATTTATAAACTATATTTTATATAGCTTGTTACTACTGAGAGGGATTAATGAGGGTTAATTTTAAAGGTGTATTTTAAAAGTAAAATATGAAATATCTAACTTATCAAAGATGAACACAAAACCTGAAAAAAACAAAATAATCCTGTAACCAAAGTAGATCCAAAAATGCTACCAAATGAATACCTTAACCAAAATATCAATGAAATTCCACTATGTACCATTAGTTCTTATATTAGAAACAAAAGTAAGCATTTATATATAATTGACCTAGGTTAATCATTTTCGATAAAATATGCAAAAAAGACAAATGGGGGTCCAACAATTTCTAAGCACAAAGCATTCTCTTATGTCTACTAATAGGTTGGTCAAAAAGTTCATTTGGGTCTTTCCATAACATCATATGGAACACCCAAATGAACTATTTGGCCAAATGAACTTTTTGGCCAACCCATACATCATACACAAGAAAACAAACTTGCGTTCAGACAAGAAAGAAACACAAGAGATAAGTGTCAATCTTTACCAATTTATTTTATACAAAACAGTAGCAATGTAGAATATGGGAATTATCTTCTGCTGCCACACACGCAGGTTGTGAACATTCCAAGCCAATGTATACAGTTTGGAGGAGAAGGCTAAACCAATAGCATCAACCATGCTACTGAACATAAGAAGTTTTCCTATCTAAAAAGATTAAAAATTAGATAGCAATGTCTTCTTAATATTGCTCTCATCATTGAAGACGAAGAAAAATAAAAAGTGACTTTTTTAAGATTAAAAAAAAGAGGGAAAGGGAGAAACCAAGAGGCTGCTACAACACTGCCATAGAGTCAAACCATCATACTTCAATATTTGCATACTTGATAGCAGCATTATTTTTACTGAACCGTGTGCAACTACATTTAGAAATACATCAAAGCAAAATATCATGGCAGTCATCAATCAAGATCCAAAAGAAAGAAAATGAACAAAAAATAACTCTAGGATGAACACCCTATAAGCAGATGAAGATTTACAGAGACTGAATCAGTATCTACATTCTTGGACTGTTCCATTCTGTCCCAATAAAAGTGTCAACTCAAACTGTCAACTGTGCATTTTTGGAGGATTTGAGTTTTTCCAGTTCTTATTATACTGCATGCTTGGAACAAAGAGGGTCATAATAAATCCTTCTACACAATGAACTTTAAGTAGACAGTTGAAAATAAATTTACTACTTGTAAACACACACAAAAAGAAAAATACAAGATTCTGTATCTTTAAACAATCAGTGCTTCCAAAAGCGCATTATCTCCTATATCTACCTCTCTCCCCTCGGTCTCTGTCCCGATCACATAATCGCTCTCTTTCTCTTTCTCTATCACGTCCTCTATCTCGCTCTCTGTCTCTTCTGTTATCTCTAGGGCGGTCTCGTTCTCGTTCCCGATCTCTTTCACGGGGTCTACTTCTCCGGCCACTGACAACAGCCTGTGTTCGACGAAGGAAATCATCCACCCTCATATCATAATCATGCTAGAAAAGGTAAGAAATGGATAAGGTATGTCAAAAATCAAATGGAATTTATGAGTCCATTTACAGTAATTACTGTCTGGTAGAGAGAAGAATCTAAAGAAATACCCTAATGCATTAATTCACAGAAAGCAATTTTGACATTGTTTAGAAGAAGGATTCTGATGTCTTACTAATTAGACACAACAGATGATTTACTCAGATCTCATTAAAAAATCATTTCTTGTAGTCAGTTTTTAATTTCTCTAACCAATCTGTTTAATAAGATTTATGCCAAATAATCACCTAATGATGACCTCCAACTGCATGATCAATAACATCAATACATGGGGCCACCTATGCTAAATGTCAATGTTTTTCTGCAACAGGTGGATTCTACTTAATTTTTCCTCCTTTGAGTCTACAAACTAAAGCAAATCAACTGCGCCCTCTAAAGGTGAAATTGGGAATTCTTCCATTCCTGATTTTCTTTCAAACTAAATCATTGTTAACAATTTATGGAATTTGACAGAATTTTTTAAAAATATGTACTGCAATAAGACTGTGAAGTCTATTTCACACAGAGCTAATAATACACATAAGGCTGAGGAGGACAGTGAAGGGTAAGATAAGCAACTAAGTGAGGTGCAAGGTTGTCACTGGCTACTACTAAGTTTGACCCCTGCTCTAGAGTTCCTCTTTCAGTTCTCAACTCATCTTTAGTGAACTTTGTTTCTTCAAAAGTCAGCTTATAAGATTCAAATTTTCACACTACCTTTCATATATTAAAAAAAAGCGATTAAATAAATACAAAATATATTACACATATGTATTAACCAGAAAGCTACTATATAATGGTGCATGAAGCACAACCTGTTAAAAAGGACACGAATAGTTTAAGAGTCTCAGAAAAACTTTTTCAAAGTAATGTGATCATTTAAAAAAGGCATTTTCAAAAACACCACAAGCTAGCTATTCAACTAAGATTTCATCATACATTGGCTGTACACTTGAGTGGTGGGGGGAAAAAAAAACTACTAAAAGTCTACTGCTATTCAGTTGTGAAGTCACGTCCAACTCTCTTTGTGACTCCATGAACTGCATGCAGCCTGCCAGGCTCCTCTGTCTACAGACTTTTGCAGGCAAGAATACTGGAGTGGGTTGCCATTTCCTTCTCCAAAAGTCTGTTTGTTAGAATTCTCAGATTGTTTTACTAAATATTAATGGTCCTAGTGTGACTTTATTTTGAAGGCTTAATAACTTCATGAGATAAGGAAATAAATGACAGATGAAAGTATCTCAAAGATAAGAAACTACTGCTCTGACTGGTTCTCAGACATGCATGTTCTTTATCATGTGGGAAAATAAAAAGAAGTTTATGTGGCCCAGCAGAGTCATCATGTGTGTAGCATTTAATAAACAAACTCAGCCCAACTATTATATTGAAGACCCAGAAATATTTACTCAAAAATAATCCACTTAAATAATCAAAGAGATTAGCCTAAACAATCTGCAATAGAAATATGAAACCATTATCTATTAATCAACATAATCTGGTTGTTGTTCAGTCACTAAATCATGTCAGACTCTTTTTGACCCCATGGATTGCAGCACACTAGGCTTCCCTGTACCTTCACTATCTCCCAGAGCTTGCTCAAACTCATGACCGTTGAGTTGGGATGCCATCCAACTATCTCATCCTGTCGCCCTTTTCCTCTTGCCCTCAATCCTTCCCAGCATCAGGGTCTTTTCCAATAAGTCAGTGTCCCCCACATTTAAATTATCTACAGAATTCTAAGTAGTTCCCTCACGCTTTTGCCTTCTTGTGCACTTACTACTCGTTTATCTCTGTATCTTGCTTCATGTGGTACTGGGTGATGTCCTGAATAAGGGGGATGAGCTTGAGGAGGTGGAGCATGGTGCTGATAGTAAGGATGGTGTGGAGGCTGTTCCATTCCAGGATAAGGAGTCTAAAAAATGAAAACCATTTCCATAAGCATCTAAAAAACATCCTTGTAACAAACCATTCTTAGAATTCCCCTATCCAAACCACCCAACCCAAAGAATTTACTGTTGAAGCCATTTACTTTGATGACATTAGCATTCTTTAAAATACCCTCTGTATTTGCTTGTTGAAAAAAAATGTGTGTAAGAAACTCCTGAATATTTAAACCCCATCATCTAACATGTTACATACCATAAAATACCACTAGAAATCAAAAGCCTATCCTACACAGTGATTACTATTCAGTGTCCTAAGCACTTTAGAAGTCTCATTTAATCCCCACAGCAACCCTACAGATAGGTACTAATAGAATTATAGGTAATAGTATTATTATGTAATCCTAATTTACAAAAAGGGAAACTGGGGCACCAAACGGTTAGGTCACTTGCTCAAATTCACACTGCTACTAAAGAGGGTAGAAGTTAGACACAACATCAGATAATCTGACTCTAGAATCAGTCATGTTAATACTATGCACAAATGTATTTAAAGAGCTAATGAAATTATAAAATGAATAATGCAATTATAAAATGAATGATGGAAAATCAAGGTAGTTCTCCCCCTAGTTAGGGCCAAGATATTACTATTATTTTTTAAATGTCATACTCTAAAGGAAAGAAATAATTCATCTGTCTGTATACAGTACCTTAAGTGAAACAAAAGTCAGATGAAAAGGCCACATTACAGGCAGCATTTTAAGATAAAAAGGTAAGAAACAATCAGAACAAATTAAACTTCTAAGTTGTTTTATTTTATTAGGAACTAATGCTTCAGCTATCTTTAATACTTTAAAATATACTTTAAGAAGAACATCCAGTTTTCTTAAAAAAAGAAAAAAATTAAAGTTCAGGAACAAGATTTAGTTAACCTTATTTAACATAGAGAATTTACTGAATATCAGGGTCAGGCACTATGCTAAACTTAACATGTATTTTGCAAACTTAGCTTCTTGACAATCCTACAAGGTTGACACTATTCCATTAAATTTTAAACTATACAAGCATAGGCATACTGTCCCAATTTATTCACTGATGTACACCCAGAGCAAACAGGGTGGTGCAGAGTAGGTACTAAATAGTTTGATGAGTCAAAGAATGAATGGATATCCAAATTTCACAGATAAGGAAAACTAAGACAAAAATGTATTATGAAACTTTTCTAAAGTCAGAGCTGAGACGGGAAGGTATTTGAACCCTGAAGAGTTTACACTACTAGCCACCACAATAATAAATCATAACATTTATCAACTAAGCCTCCACTATTAATACAAATCCAATCATTCATTAGCCTTTACTTTAAAAACAGCATGCAATTTTACTTATCACCAGACATGTATTTTATGTCTCTTAATGGGTAACTGTAACAATCATACTCCAAGTAAGCATTCAAAATGTATGGAACTGCAAATGAAATTATATAACTTGCAAAAACAGAATTAATACAAACCATTCCTTGCCAAGGTGGTGGTGGTCCCATGTTATGAAATTCCCTCACATAATCATTGTAGGACTAAAATGAAAGATGATAATGTCAATAAATAAAAACCCAGAACTTACAAAATAAAGCAGATACTGATTTTATGTGCATTAAATAAAAAAAAAAGAAATGCTTACCCCATTTAAAAATACATCTCGGCGAACTCCTGAAAACCGTCTGTTGGGAATAAGATTTGTGAAACTAAATTCAGGTGGTTCATAAACTAGTTCCAAGAATGTAATTCAAAACTGAACAAAAATGAACCCAACTTACCTATCTACTTCCTGGTATCGTGGATCCTTTAAATACCCTGTTCAAACATCAAGCATTTTAGTATATCAAACTTATATTTTTTATTATGGCATCATAATTAAACCTTCCTTACCACTCATTTCAATTCTTCCCATGATATAATAGTGAAGCTATTAAGTGATACTATTATCATACTGTTCCATTTTCAGATTTTCTTCTTGGATTACATGATAATTAGAAAGTAACTAAATAACTTACTGATATCACAGAATTATAAACTGTTAGAGAGGTTTGCATATGGATCTTCTAAATCCACACCCCAATTCTTGCTAGACAGAAATTTCTTCATGCTGCACCATAGGAAGGTAAGGACAGAGGAATTATCTTGAGGACACTGTAATAGGTCTTCCTTAAAACAAATGTTTACCTTCCACCTTGAGAATACATAAGCCTTGCTAAGTCAACCAAAGCTTTAAAAAATGCAAACTTAAGGGGAGAAAAACAAAATTAACGAAAGTTGTAAAAATTAAAATATATACATTTTAAATGAAAGAACCACAGTAATCAGAGAAATATTCTCCCCTCTTCTTCTCATAAGAACTTAGTAAATTAAAATGTGAAAAAGTTTAAGTGGCCAAGTTACTGGGGAAAAATTTTACTTCTTCAGAATATCCCATTTTGGAGAAGAATGAGGCTTATCAAGCCATCTGTCATGTAACAAGGCTGTAATGCTCACTAACACCAACTTCCAAATGGTCTGATTTTTATAAGTGTATCACTGACTGTTTTAAATAAATATCTTCTCTTTAACTACAGTGTGCCTTTTTCAACTCCAGTAAGGGAAAGGTTAACTGAAAAGCTGCTTTTAGATTACAAACCAAGCATTTCCCATTCCTCTCTAAAAATATGAAAATCAAAGATGTATTTAGAAAAATACAGCATAATTTCAGTTTCCAATTAAAGCTTTCTACCACAGGAAATACTAAGTATCAAAGAGAATAAAAATCCTAATAAGAGTGTAAGTTCATTGCTTTCCCTATTTAATCTTAAAACACAAGTGCAGTTTCCATTTCCTACAATTTCAGGTCATTAATAGCTGCATCCTAAAGTTTTCTCACTTTTAAAACTATAGGGTCATGATAGAAGATTCTGTGCTGTTGTTGTTTTTAATCATTTCAAGTCAAATATCTGCAGGATTATAAAATATTAACCTGGTCTCTGATGAAACTCAGGGGCATAGTCAATCCTTGGTTTCTTTCTGCTGTTATGAATATCATAATCTTCTGGTCGACGCCTACATAAATTAGACACATTAGAAATTAAACCAGAAACTGCTAGGAGAACAAACAGCAAAGCAAGAGTTTCTGACAGAAATAAGTACAAAAAAAAGCTCATTATTTCCTTTAGAATAACAGCCTCGTCTTTCGTGAACATCTTAAAATCTCTAAATTTTAATTTCTCAAATTCTTATACACCAATCTTTAGATGTATTGCTAGAAAGAAATATATTCTCTAATCCTTGTGCTATGATCAGACACTTAAAAGTAATCTGTTCAAAATACGTAAATCACATTTTAGTTATCTAAACAAAAGTAAATGAGCTAAAGCTAATATAAATATCCAGTTTAACAATTAAAACACTTTTCTGAATAAAGTCTTCATTCAGGTAAAATAAAGGGGAAAAAACTTCTCATCATTACACAACAGGTAACCCTAAAATCTATATATTTAAACTTATTAGTGTCATTTTAGGTTAAATCTGAATAAAATTATGTATTTCTTAAATATTTTTCTTCTGCTTTGTACAAAATTATACTTTTCACATGATCATACAGAAAATTTGATACTTATTAAAAGTTATTTTACAGGAAAGTTTTAAAAATGTTTAAATACTTTGAAAAACTAATTTCTAAAGTTAATAACATTTACAAATTGTGGGAATTTTTTCCCAGAAACAATGCCTTAAAATAAACTGGCAAATAATGGGGCAGAGTTTTAACAGAGTTTCATAATACAAATTCAAAATGTATTCTTTAGAAGGTGAAACTTTACTATCTGCAGCAGGCTGCTCTTCACTATCTTCCATAAATCTCAACGGTTAATGTAACCATTAAGGTTAACGTATATACATCATGAAATACACTTCATTATACTTAGCATTTAATAAAGAGCTATACAAACTAAAAAACAAAATTTCAGGTTTTTTAAGGTAATAATAAATATGTCTTTTTACCCTTGTCAAAATCTCTGTAATAACCTGGGCATCACTAGCTTTCCAGTTATTTCTGAATGTTTACTGCTTTCATAAACTTCTGCAACACAAGTTCACTCAAACTACAAAGCTGCAATAAACCCAAGCCCCCCAACATAATAAAAACAGTTGCATCTACAATAAATAAGACTAAGAAAATTAAAAACTGGTTTAAAAAATAAACATACCGCTTTCCTGTAGTTTGGGGAGTGCATTTACGACCGGTATAAAACATGATAGTAACAGTTCATAAAGTAGTCCAACTACTGACTTTAAGCTGTAAGCCACATACAAATATGGAGGCCCTGGCAGGCTTGAGAGGAGTAGTGGTGTAATAAGTATAGTTTACAGTCCATTGCAAATCTGAGGTAAAAACTTCACTTGTATGTACTGTATTGCACTGGAAATCTCTTAGCTTAAAACTTCAAAAGACATCTTGGTGATCAGTCCTTTTAGGCCAAAAGTAAGGGGGCTCTGCCAGGTTTCCTCCTACCTACTTGACAGTGTCCTTCTTAAGCTCAAAGAAAAGGGGACTCTTGTTGGATTATCTGTACCTACCACAGGATGTTTCCACCAAAAGGAAACTTAACCAAAGGTTTCATCCCATCAACCACACATCCAACAGTCTTTAGCAGAATATTTTAGATTTAGCTGTATGCAAATCTACTCAGGGTAAGGTGTTGGGTGAAGGGCTTAAATCAGTCCTTTGCAAAGACTTCTCCAATTCTGTAACAAGTTAAAACCCCTTTTCCTGGAAAATGCTGTTTAGTTCATAAAGTAGTGATCAACAACCATGGCGATCCTCTAAAAAACACTTTAAGTCCACAGGTACTGCCAGCATCTGGAAAAGCTGTAAACAGACACAGCAACAGCCCTTCTTTTTGGTTTGTTGCCGGGTCTCCCAGGGCCACTTGATCCCCTTTGGAAAGAACCTAGTTTTCAGAAGCTCAGCAAGATGTGTGAATTCACGGGGTACATGTTAGACAATATTGAGAATGGGGTTAACACATCACGATGGTAAAATCTGAAACAGTCCCAACAATGCTCCTCTTGAATATCAAAATAACTTAAAATATTTTATCCTCTAATAAATGAGGCGTCATCTTCTGAAAAAATAATAGTGATCCTTTATAAAAGTCCCATATCTGATAAGGTTTATCCAGAGACACACCTGAAAGAAAAGGCTTTTTACAAAATATTAACAATTTTTGCAAATAAAGACTTCCTCCTCTTCCTCCTTTCTAGCCTGTTCTTAGCAACAAAGGCCTACCTCATTTCAATGGTATACATTGTATTATCAGATTACTATCTAATCTAAACTGGTTATCACTCTTTAGCAGATAATTTTTTCTGCATAAGGAAAGATCCCCATTTTCCTCTTGAAAAATGACTGAGACCAAGGTGACCATCTGAAATCCTCAATGAAGCCACAAACTAGTCCATGCAGCTTGATTTGAGGATTTTCTCTTTCTTCTTTACCGCAGGACAAACTTTTGACGAATCATATTCCTCCATCATGTTATTCTGATATATGTGCCTATTATCAGTCCAAAGAACGTTTCTAACCTTCCCACATCCCGGACTGGTTCTCGACGGGATGGTCGTCCTCTTGATCGGGGCTGAGAATGCATTCTTCTCTTGTGACGCATTTTATGAATGACCTGATACAAGTCAATACTTTCATCAGGGGGAAATAGAAGACAAAGCTGGGTTCCACATTCAAGTTCAATTTCCTGGAATAAGAAAGCAGTAATTTACAAAATGAAAAAAAGGAGAAACTTTTGATAGAGTTGTTGTATTTTCCTGATGTACAGAACAAAAATAGGCTGACTTGGAGGTTTCCTTCCCAAGGTTGATGATCACATGAGATTCCAATCAACTTCCTTGAAAGATTTTAAAAAGCTTTTCAAAAGTGTTTCATGTATTTATGTAAGGGGAAAAATGGTGTCCCTGATGGCTCAGACAGTAAAGAGTCCATCTGCAATGCGGGAGACCAGGGTTTGATCCCTGGGTTGGGAAAATACCCTGGAGAAGAGCATGGCAACCCACTCCAGTATTCTTGCCTGGAGAATTCCCATGGACAGAAGAGCCTGGTGGGCTACAGTCCATGAGGTTGCAATGAGTCAGACACAAATGAAGGACTAAGCACAGCACAGAATCTCCAAGGTTAACTACAGAATCGGTGACAGTCACCCTCTGTAACAAAGGAATATTTCTTTGTGCAAAATACATTAAGTATCAGGATGAAGTCATCCATCTTAATACAATGGAGAAAAAATGTTTAGTGTGTCAACAATTTTCATGGTTATGAATTGCTAAATGCACTGGAATATATTAACAAGGGCAAACTAATCTATGGGCTTTATATAATTTTTATTTTAAATTACCAACATTTTCACTTACAAGCAATAAAAACTTGGTTCAAAATTACATTTAGAAAACTAAGGGTCACAAGCCTAGGTTTATTTTAAATCACTGCACATTTTTAATTTTATCTGCAGACTCGACAACCTGCGTATACACATACTCATCTCCTTTTAATAGTTTCTTTCTATTCAGAAAACTTCAGTAAAGATGTTAAGTGGCATTTCTAAAATGTATCAGAATCTGTTAAGCAGTAATAATACAATGAAAAACCTAAACCTAAAAGGTTTTTAAAATCGTGCCAGTTCTCTTCAAAAACTTTTCCTTCAATTGTATAAATCCAGTACCAAATAAATCTACCTTTCTACATTAACGGAGGTCATATCAAATCAGTCATAATTACAGTAATCACAAACTCCAAATAAGAATATTTTCCCCAATCATTCTCAGAAATTCACTCAAAAATGGTTTTAAAATATCTTTCAATAAAGATTTCTATAAGAGTGATTAAATATATGTTTTTTAGAATCAATTAAAACAACAAACCTGTCCATCACGTCCAATCTTTACCGGCTTATGTTCATTCCAAGGATTGGTGAGATGAGCTGACTTAGTAAAGGGTAATTCACGCCTAAACACAAAGTGATATCAATTATACTATTTTGCAGAATCTTTTAAAGACCTTATACTACTTTAGTAATGAATTCCTATTAATCATGACTTAAATGCGACTAAATAAGATTGATAGAGATTATTTCCCAGAAACAAAGCCACATTCAGAGACACACTTTTCACATTCTCCTGTATTCTCAAAAAGAAAAAAAAAAGCTAAATATGCTTAAAAATATGAGCTAAGACACCAAGACAGTTTGGTCTCTCTCAACTTTTCTGAACCTGAGTTTCTTCATCTTATAAATATAAGGATAGTGCCACTCTCTTCAAACTTGTTTTAGGTAGCTTGCAAATGAAATAACACATCAAATGTTTACATCTTGTATCTATGTACTAAAAATCTTGTATATTTTAATAACTGATCAATAAAGAGATGAACTTTAACCAGGCAGTTAATACCACATGAATACATGTCCCCTACCCTTGGTTCAAGACTGCTTTCCCAGATTCAATTATCTTCCCCTTTTGCTAAAGCAATAATACAAAATTTTATACTTATAAATTTACATATTTGCATGTATTAATTATGCACTATCTCTCCTCTTACACTACAATGCTATACTTCATTTTTTATTAATTGGAGACTAATTACTTCACAATATTGTGGTGGTTTTTGCCATACATCGACATGAATCAGCCACGGATGTACGTGTCCTCCCAGGTGTCCTCCCCCTGCCACCTCCCTTCCCACCCCACCCTACCCCCTTTTGGGTGGTCCCAGAGAACTTGCTTTGAGTACTCTGCTTCATGTCCTCTATTTTACATATGGTAATACACATGTTTTAATGCTATTCTCTCAAATCATCCTGTCTTTGCCTTCTCCAACACAGACCACAAGTCTATTCTTTACATCGCTGTATCTTTTGCTGTCTTGCATATAGGGTCATCGTTACTGTCTTTCTAAATTACATATATATGCATTAATATATTGTATTGGTGTTTCTCTTTCTGACTTACTTCACTCTATATTATAGGCTCCAGTTTCTGAGCCACAGGGCAAAATAGTCTCGCCAAGTTTAAAAAAAAAAGATACCCTGCATTTTTATAGCACAACAATGAACATAAACATGACAAGTAATAAATACCTGTTGCCAAAAAAAATCAGAAATTAACATCATTCAGTAATGTTTCATCTATTTGTGTATAAAGTAATGCCAAATTAAAGAAATGCTTTAGTTAAAGAACTATATCTACAAATAAAACTGCTCAAAAAGCATACAAAGATGAGTAAGATAAAAAGCTTTAATTCCTAACCTTTTTTAAACAGCTTTCACCAAACAATAAATAAGCACACACAAGTATTTTGTAAAAAGAATGAGTACCATAAACAGAGTATAGAACTTTTGCTTTTAATGTGAATGGTCGTATTTGTCTTGGCAAGCAAGAAAGAAACAAATAGAAAATGCTTCTATATGCCACCTGGTAAAGGTGGCATAAGGGATAAGCCTGAAAGAAAAGTGACTCAGGAAAAGTCATAGGTAGAAAGGTAAAGCAGAGATACTTCTGAAGCAATGAAAAGGACCTGAGTGAAGACATAACAGAGAAGAAAAATTACATGCAAATGACCTGGTCCAATGGACAAGCTATACAACCATTTACTTCTAGCCTTATGTGAATTTTCTTAAAGATGAATATTAATGCTCAAAGTTTGGACTTTTTTAAACCTCAGAAAATATTTTTAACATCTACAGGAAAAGATTAAAGTTACAAAGTGGCATGATCTGTTGTGGTGGTGATGTAAATGTATGGGAAAAGTGAGCAGTGAGTGGTGGAAATAAATGCCCACTATGTACTACTAAAAGGCCTGAATCTTCATCTAAAAGACATCTTACCTCACACATCAAGAGTGGTTCAAGAGTGTATACAAACAAAAATATATGTGTACATATATACATATATACACACATCCCCACCCCGCCACTTCAGGGAGGGCTGGGAGGAAAGAGATCATCATTAAGCTAAACTAAAGCCATAGCAAAGCCTAGAATATCCAGACACAGATCTATAGTTAAAAACTGTATTTTAAGTTTCTTATATTTTTCTTCTAAATTGCCAGTTAATAAGTTACAGAAAGGAATAACCTACAACCTTCCCTGGTGGCTCAGATGGTTGAGTCCACCTGCAATGCAGGAGACCCGGCTGGGTTCGATCCCTGGGTCAGGAAGATCCCCTGGAGAAGGGAACGGCAACCTACTCCAGTATTCTTGCCTCAAGTTCCATGGACAGAGGAGCCCGGAGGGCTACAATACATGGGGTTACAAAGTTGGACACGACAGAACAACTAACACTTCCACTTTCAACTACCAAAGCACAGGAAGGTTTCAAGTTATTATTGCACAGAATTATCACTGCTATTTAAACATTAGCCATGGATTACCCTTGGTCCCAAAAAAAGGCATTATGTTGAGCTGGTTGAGTCACTTGGGGTTAAAATTCTTTGGTGGTTCTTTGATGGCACTGGTTCTAACTGAATTCCAGAGACATATGCCCACTGTTTTGACAAATTATTTAATCTCAGCCTGAATATCACAGGGAACTATGACGCTTTAAGTAAAACAGGGCTCAGGTTAAAACTAAGAGAAATGGTACATCTGTGGTTATCACGAGTATATAGCAGGCATCCTAAAAACTAGCTTTTGAGCAGACATGTAAGGAAGAGGCCTACAGATGTTTCTCTCTACTGTGAGTATTCTAGGTAACATGGCAGTGATTCTCTACTTTAAGGAGCTTAGTA
This sequence comes from Bos taurus, assembly GCF_002263795.3. Lineage (NCBI taxonomy): Eukaryota > Metazoa > Chordata > Mammalia > Artiodactyla > Bovidae > Bos > Bos taurus. Next base: position 84,127,166 of record NC_037333.1, on the reverse strand, counting down.
AATGGGGCATATTTAAAAAAAGAACATGAACTGTACAAAGACTCTGTATATACTAAATAGTTGGTCATTAAAGCTAACAGGAATAGCAGAGAAACCATGAAAGAAAAGAGAAATGGGTTATTTGGAATGGACCCGATAGGGGTGAGGTTAAAACACAGATTTAATTCTGGTTGAATAATATTTTATAATTTTAGTCTTATTTTGATCTAACTCCCAGTGGCAACTGGGACTTTTTATGCATGCTTCCTTCCTTATGTGCTACCATGCACCATCTAGTCTTAAAAACTCAAGTGTGCCTATGGGGCTTCTCCGATGGCTCAGTGGTAAAGAATCCACCTGCAAATCAGAAGATACAGTAGATACAGGAGACTCAGGTTTGATCCCTGTGTTGGGAAGATCCCCTGGAGGAAATGGTAACCCACTCCAGTATTCTTGCTTGAAAATAATCCTGTGGACCGAGGATTCTGGCAGGCTAAAGTCCAAAAGGTTACAAAGAGTTGGACACAACTGAGTGAGTGAGCATGAGTGTGTGCATACAGGTTTGAGGCACCTGTCAGAATCCTACATTCTAATAATCAGATACTGCTGATGCAAGTGATCCAAGGACCACACCTAAAAAAAACTCAGAGCCAGTTATTAAATCCAAAAGGCACTTAAATAAAACTCTAGTAACTATCATATCTGATTTATATTTATTAAAGTTTAATCCTTTTAAACTGGATCATCGAAAAAGCAAAAGAGTTTCAGAAAAACATCTATTTCTGCTTTACTGATGATGCCAAAGCCTTTGACTGTGTGAATCACAATAAACTGTGGGAAATTCTGAAAGAGATGGGAATACCAGACCACCTGACCTGCCTCTTGAGAAATCTGTATGCTGGTCAGGAAGCAACAGTTAGAACTGGACATGGAACAACAAACTGGTTCCAAATAGGAAAAGGAGTATGTTAAGGCTGTATAATGTCACCCTGCTTATTTAACTAATATGCAGAGTACATTATGAGAAACGCTGGGCTAGAGGAAGCACAAGCTGGAATCGAAATTGCCAGGAAGAAATATCAATAACCTCAGATATGCAGATGACACCACCCTTATGGCAGAAAGCGAAGAAGAACAGAGTGAGAAAGTTGGCTTAAAATTCAACATTCAGAAAACTAAGATCATGGCATCCGGTCCCATCACTTCATGGGAAAGAGATGGGGAAACAGTGTCAGACTTTATTTTTCTGGGCTCCAAAATCACTGCAGATGGTGACTGCAGCCATGAAGTTAAAAGACGCTTACTCCTTGGAAGGAAAGTTATGACCAACCTAGATAGCATATTGAAAAGCAGACACTACTTTGTCAACAAAGGTCCGTCTAGTCAAGACAATGGTTTTTCCAGTAGTCATGTATGGATGTGAGAGCTGGACTATAAAGAAAGCTGAGCGCCAAAGAATTGATGCTTTTGAACTGTGGTGTTGGAGAAGATGCTTGATGTCCCCTAGACTGCAAGGAGATCCAACCAGTCCATCCTAAAGGAGATCAGTCCTGGGTGTCCATTGGAAGGACTGATATTGAAGCTGAAACTCCAATACTTTGGCCACCTGATGTGAAGATGACTCATTGGAAAAGACCCTGATACTGGAAAAGATTGAGGGCAGGAGGAGAAGGGGATGACAGAGGATACGATGGTTGGATGGCATCACCGACTCAATGGACATGAGTTTGGGTAGGCTCCAGGAGTTGGTGATGGACAGGGAGGCCTGGTGTGCTGTGGTTCATTGGGGTCGCAAAGAGTTGGACACGACTGAGTGACTGAACTGAATCATTTTAACACTAACAGTTATAAGTAATTCTCATTTCATATGGAGAACAGTTCAAGTGACTTACCCAAGGAAATATCAATGTAATAATATCATGTGCCTCCTCAGAACTTTTAAGTACTATAAAATTACTCTTGAACATACTTGTGACTTTTTCTTTTTAAAGCTGTATTTTTTTTAATTTAAAAATATTCTTTTCAGGTAAACCTTAAAACTTACTTAAAAATAAGAATTACTACCCCAAATTTTGCGAACTGCTAGAAGGATGGACTATTTGAATTTTTACCTCTTCTGTTGCTAATATAAATAAGATAGTAAAACTGCCAGTAAGTCAATGAAGAAGAAAATGACACAATAATCTGTGTATAAATTAATTTTCTAAAATTGAGAAATTTATCAATAATTTGAAAATAAAAGTTAAATAAGTAAAATTCAAAATAAAATTTGCTACCACCAATCTAAAACTGGGTAATTACTTTTCTTCTATTCCTAAGAAAGCATCATCTCCAAATATCTTTCAGTGACACCAGTAATGTCTCTAGTCATAAAACCATAGACTTAGCAAACCTTTCCTTTGGCCTTTATCTATCAAAAAAATTATAAGTAAAAATGTCTCATCTCTAAGAAATAACTTGTCTTCCCTATAAACTACCACCAGATTTCTAAACTTTGTAATTTTGATTATGATTAATTTTAGAAATAAAGAACTTCATTTTAAAACCCTGGGTACAATGGAGTATGGGAATATTATCTATAGTCTCACCATGCTAACAATGCATTTCAATGTAGTTATGTATCCTTTCATCTGTTAAATCTTTCCATGTTACATGTATTACATTACAAACCATAATTTACTTAACCAATTTCCTGTACAAGAGAATTTAGATTGCTTCTAATTTTTCCCTATAGAAAGTAATGGTGATATATATATATATCTCTAGCATTTTGCTATTCCATTAAATATCAACATAGTCTGCTGTATCACTGCCCATGTATTTTCATAGTTCTTCACTGTCCCAAAGTAAACGTTTAACTCCTTAGGCTGACCCACATTAATAATAATCTTTGCCTTTTGTTGTTCTCTTTACTGACTCTGCTTCATTAAAAAGGTGGCTCCCTCTATCACCCAACATACCCAACACCTCCCACCCCCAAGGTTTCTGATTTCATAGTTCTTCTGTGTGTTAGTTTGCCTTCATGAAAACAAATAGCATTTTTCCTTCTTATCTAATTCCTCTATCCCCCTCAAAATCCACCTAAGTCAACTTATAATACCAAAAAATCCTTATGGTTCCTTTCAGGTAATTCTTATTTAACTAAAATTAATTTTACAAGTAGTAGATTTGTGCATGCCAAGATCACTTAAATAACTAGCTTTTCAGACTGTTGAAATACCTTTTTAGGCCCAAGATGGAGTCACTCCTGCCCAAGGTGCCAAACCAGCAAACTGAAATTTAGGTAACTTTCATGTCCCTATAAATGCTCCATTTGACCAGAAATGCAGTATGTCCTACCAGCCAGTCCCCAAACATGAAGCCAGCTCTGGGCTTCCTCATTCCAAGCAAGGTTGACAATGCTACCCCACCCAGTCAAATAATCTCTTATTAGTATCTTTCTTATTCATTACTATTTATCCTATAAAAGCTTTCTGCCTTCACCCCAGCTGGCAGTTCCAGACAACAAACTGTCCATTTCCTGAAGTGTTAAGTTTTTCTGCATTATCTAAACTGACTGTTTTAATCTTTTTTTTTAAAACAATGTAAAATCATTCAGTAAAATCAAAAAAAGTAGTAAATAACTCTGAGTTCAAAGTAAGTTATTTTTATAACAAACATTTAAATCTTAATTACTTCAGTTTCAAGAATCACAATGCTAACTAACATGACTTTGCTAACTTCCTTAAAAAACACTACTTGTTCACAACTAAATCAGTCACCTCCAAAATGTTATTCAGCCAAGCCAAAGAGTGACTATTTTCCTACTTTACAGTAATAAAATGCCAAGTTAAACCACTAAATATAAATGTTAAGTAACATTCCAAGCATTTGTCTGGTTCATAAATTCTGCTATGTTACTAACACAGAGAACCAATGAAATACATAAAACTCGTGACTAAATCTTTGCCCTATGCATCTTAGATTATAAAGGTTGTAAACAAAGTATATAATGTTATTTTTACTTTCAATATTGTTGAATAAACCAAACAGGTCCCAATCAGATTAGGAGTAAGACCAAAAAAGGGGAGAATAATTAGGATAATAAATTACAACTACATACATGTTAACATTATCAACTGGTAGCCCACTTAAAACAAGGGCAATTTTAATTATCTACAGTGAAGTGTGTAATTTACCTGCAAATCCAATCAATTTTAAAGACACCTCCCAGCATTTTAGCACTCATTCCTGCTGGAAGTACCCAATGTATAGGAGATCCTCCATGATGTGATTCTGAAGAAAGTCTTGCAAATCCTAAGGGAAGAAATTATAATGTATTCATGCAAATATAATTAATGTTTTTACATATCCAATTTATTTTTACCCTGAAATTTCCCTTGAAAAATTAACAATGAAATTTTACCTTGAAATTTTCCACTCTCTCTCACAGAAAATATTAAGATAACGCTCCTTGCAGATCTGAATGCAACATTCAATTTCTTCTCATTTACAGGCAGTGTAGACCATACACCCTATATAAATGATGTGAAGATCACAGATTGAAATTAATATAAATCTTTTATGTTTCCAATTATATTTGCAAAAGACCAAGGCTACCAATAAGCTATTATGAATAAAGGTCCTATTTATCAGCAGTCAAAATAATATAATACTCGGGAAAAATATGGAGAAAATTAACCAAACTTAACAAAAATATTAAAACTATGAGTGAAACACATGAGGGCAGGAGCTGACCAAAACATATGAGCTAGAATTTTATACAATAAAAACAATCACCAACAGTTACTCTAAATTAGAACCATTTACTACCAGAAAAACATTTTGTTTGAAAGTGAATCACAATGTGTACATTTCTTCTTTAAAAATTGTGTCTAAACTTTCAATGGCTAAGTCATAGATCTCTTTTGGTAAATGTCACAATACACTTGAAAATATGTGTATTATTTTCAAATATCTCTTGACATTGATTTCTAACATAATTCCACAAGAGAACAGACTGTATGATTTCAATACCTTTAGACTATGAAATTTTTCACTTTGTTTTACATCCGTGGATATGTTCCAATTGTCTCCTGGATTACAGTCTATGGTAACATGAATAGCATTTGTACCCTGCTGTTGTGTGAAAACTGTATAAAATCTTAATTATGTTGAATTGGTTCATAGTGCTTTTCACGTCTACTATACTGTTCTACTTTTGTATATTCACTCTGTTAATTTTAGAGTGTGATACTGAAACTCCAACAAAAAAAATCTTAATTCATCTACTTAAAAAGTTAACTGTAATCTGTAGTGGAATTATATATAATTTTGTTCTGTAGTTTCCAATAAATGTGTTATCCTAGTTTCATAATTTGAAAAAACAAAAACAAAACTTGCTCAAGGACTTTCCTAGTGGTCCAGTGATTAGGACTCTGCACTTCCACTGAAGGGCACACAGGTTCAATTCCTGGTCAGAGAACTAAGATCCCACATGTAGTGTATCAGGGCCAAAAAAATTTTTAATTTAAAAAATAAAATAAAAATAAGTAAAATAAAAACTGCCTAATGATGCAAAAATATGTGAGTAAATCACAGGGAAGAATTTCTATTAAGTTTGAATCCTTTTTCTTTTCAATTTAAGTTCAAATTTTCATATACCAATAGTTTGAAGAGACTTATGTTTTATGTACAGCTGGAACACAGCTACCATTTCCAAAGCATTTTAATCAATTCTTTCTTCATGAAAGATTAAGAGGCAGAATGGTAAAGTAAAGCAGAAGCTCCAATTCAGTTTGATCTGCTGATACATACTAGATCTCATTCACACTAGATGCTTAAACACTTTTGCCTAAATCCACTCCAGCTGAGGAACAGAATAAATTTCCATTACATAGTTATTTGGCATATTATTCCTTCCATCTGTAAAACTGAATGGGTTAACCGCAAATCAGAAATACAGAATCATTATACTGACAGAAATATCTTTAAAAAAATGTTTAGTTTTACCTTTCTTGAAGTCAGTAGAAACTGTCTTAAACCAAAAATATGAAAACACTGTAATAGTTTGTATAAAAAGTAGATGTATTTTACAACAAAACATTAGAAAAAAATTAATCTTACAACATCTGACAGCAACCAGGTATATCCCTTTTGTAAAGGCTAGGGTGGGCCTGTAAACTGAGTCTTCTCTTTTCTTTGAAATCCAAGTGATCTTACTTTTGAGATTCTCCATAGAGGAACACCTTCTTTGCAAGAAAACCTCAAGGTGGAAAACAAGCAGTAATACAAAACAAAAACTGGCTGACTAAAGAACCTTTTTAAAAAGTGTTGGTATAATAAACTAGCAACTGGAATAAAGAAACACAAAACTTGAACCATTTTTGCAGTACAATGTATAATGAAATATATTCTTCAAATATTGAATAATTTTACTTCTAAACTCATCTTCAGAAGACTTAAAATAAAACTTAAAGTTACTACTTGGGTTGCTTAACCAGTTAAAAAAAGCAGACCCTGCAGGGCAACTGTGGGAAAGAGCTTTAAAGCTTTAATGAATATTACAGTATCTCATGTACTCAAGTGATAGTTAAGTCCACCTTCACATGTAAAATTTTCAAGGTTAGGATAGTTTCAACAGAACTGATGCTAATACCTTAGCTTTGGCAAGGGACACATTCTCATGGTTGTTACTCTTTATGAGAAAAAATCTTGCATCCTGTAGAACATATTTGAGTTTACTGGTTTGATCTGAAAAAAAGAAATCCAAACTGATTAACCAGAGGCCATTATCACACAGAAGAATTTAAGTTGTACTAACTGAAATTAGCCCTCCGCAACCCAGCTAAACTTTTAAAATTCATAATCACCCATTCAACCTGAAAAGCTAAGCCACAACACGTAGTAAAGCAAAGCTAAGAAAA